>NC_083407.1:120216945-120292654 GCF_020745735.1 Hemiscyllium ocellatum | reverse complement strand
TCCACCCTAAAACCGGAGGTAGCATTACAATCCGAGAACGACAGATCACATTGTGAGGATGCTCTGACCTCGGGGCCAGTTCGAGATGCCACTTTCCTTGCCTTTTACCTTAACCGTGAAATTGGCTGCAGGGATATTCTCACCTG
Organism: Hemiscyllium ocellatum; assembly: GCF_020745735.1. Lineage (NCBI taxonomy): Eukaryota > Metazoa > Chordata > Chondrichthyes > Orectolobiformes > Hemiscylliidae > Hemiscyllium > Hemiscyllium ocellatum. The sequence goes on along the minus strand of NC_083407.1, from coordinate 120,292,508 downwards.
GACATGAGCCACATCGATACCGACTGAGTTGGAAACCTGCGTGAGAATCGGCGAGAAGCGACTCAATAAATCTTGCTAAATTCCATGGTGCTTATTAGAAATGCAGTTTCTGTTCCCCTCAATTTAAAAGGCAGTTTCTGAACATAGTAACTGAAATCAAAAGGTAATTATCTCACCCCACCCCCACTCCGGGAGAGGTACTAACTGAACTTGATTGCTTTTTGTTCTCGATGTGAAGAGCTCTCACGCCTGAGTCACCTTTACGCCTCTTGTTGCTGAGTGATTCAAAAAGAAGGAGTTTCACCAGAGCTGCAACTGCCTCACTTTCCCACTCGCTCTCCCGTTTACAGTTTCCTGTTCGTCAGTGATTTAAAGAAAACCAAAAGGTTGCGATGTTATACTGCAGCCTCTCTGTCAATTCCTCCGTTTCAGTTCCAACATGGCTTAGATCTCGGGGCTCACCTTAATACTAGCGACGCTATGAAATCACAAGTCCAGAGGTTCCTCTGAGAGTGTAATTTCTTTCATTGCTGTTGCTGATTGAATGAGTCACTAACGTGCGAACTGATCCAAACCATGATTCAGCACCTCTGCTGCCAATTCTCGCAAGTTGAATAACGACAGAGAGCTTCCAAATGAGGCCTTGCAGAGACGACTTTGGGCTACATTTGACAGAAAGACTACTTCAGGAATCAGTGGTGCGCGGTGACACCAGCGCATCAGCTTCTTCCCTGTCTTTGAATCAGCCCGCCTGCGCAAGGAATGCAAATGCGGTACTGCTTTTTCGTGGAAGGGATCAGAACGCGGTGACTATACTCTCAAACAGAATGACTTATGATCAGAACCAGGTTGGAGAAAACCTTTACAATGCTTTACACACTAATTAAATGGAATTGCATCACATTTCACAAAGAGAGCAGATTTGTTCGAGCATTTTCGAAGGCAGGTTTGCAGATGGGAGAGCAAGCAAGAAAGACTGTGTAAAAGGCTGCAATTGAAAAACAAAGCAGTTCCTGCCCAGTTTCGAACTGGGGAACTTTCGCGTGTTAGGCGAGCGTGATGAGCACTACCCTACAGAAACAATCCTCAGCCGGGTGCGCTGCAGCTCTCTGGCATCCAGCACTGAAAGTTGAAGCCATTCTACGTTTCACCTTTCTTTTTCCAAGCTCGTTGTTATCCAGGGTAATTGACATCTTGAAAATGTTAAAAAAAATTGACGTGAAATTGGTGACAAAATATAGACAAGGATGTCGTCAATGTTTGCACTGTAGAGTGAGGTGGAATAGGCTGGGACAACTTTCCCGGCAGTATAACGGCTGCGACATGATTTTATGGAAGGGTTGTAAACTGATTATGTACGTGTTTTACCCAAGCTGGGTGAGTTGAAAACTCGAGAGAATAGGTTTAAGGTGAGTGGTCTGAAATTGACAAAGGACCTGAGGCACATTTCCCACTCACAAGGTCATGCGTGTATGGAATGAGCTAGCAGAGGGAGTGGAGGAGGCTATTGCACTCAGAAAATTGCAATGGTAATCGGATGAGTTTCTGGATAGGATGGGTTTAGAGGGATTGTGGAACGGGACTTGTTTAATTTTGGTTATGTTGTGAGCATGGATGAGATACACCGAAGTATCTGTATCCACGCGGTGTACCCCAATAACCTTGTGTTGCCTACACCGGTTTTAAAGGATTACTTTTTAGCGGAGCTTGCCGTCGCAGTCTGTGGCACAATCATTTAGACTGTTCGACTGCTCACGGGAAAGGTAGTATTGTGAAACACTGCAGAAACGAACGACTTCCTTACTTTTGCTCCGACTGACCATACTTCGTGAAATTTTCCAGCTCCTCAGTTGAGGATTTTTGCTGCTGGAAGTTGCCTCAGAACCCCTGTTAACTCGTAATGTATTGAGCGAATCGCAAACAGAAAGCATTTAACACGGAACACAAACAAAACTGGCAAACCAAATGCATATTCAGATACAGCGAACCATGAATGCTAAATGTGAGACAGACCGAGGGCATGAGGTATAAAGTAATCTCACAACTAACAACAGGGCAATTCCAAACTACTCTTTCAAACATACTGCTGCCTTAGTGCACCACCACTTCCCAGACAAAGCTGAAAAGAGAGAAAGAAAGAATATAATAAAAATGGGCCATTAAAAGTGAATTTCACCAATCACAGTCTCGATTAGATTACCTTTACCTTCCGATGTCTCCTGGACGGAAATGAAGGAAATGGGAGAAATGCAATAACATAAGACATCGAAATTCTTGGGAACGATTTTCCCATTAGCCAGAAAACCAAACAACGAGGAATCGGGTCACCGCAGGACTTTGTTTCACAACAGCGATGAAATAAAAGTCTCCATTCCGTTCCAGTAAAAACTCAACTTGCCTGGAAAACAAAGCAACATTCGAGCTGCTTGCGATTTTCTGCGCGGGTGGAGAACATGATCATGACAGGACAGACACTTTAAATATTCAGCACATTCCCACACCGCAGTTGTGTTTTGAACATCAATATAGCGGGGATCAAGATTTTAACAAAATTTTGGAGTTGATCGGCATAAATGGCAGTGGCGGGATTCACACCAACAGATGCAAAGTCACAGGAAAAGGGTTCGTGATCCCTCTCCGACTCGCACAGCTACTGGCATGTGCCCGGCTACAATATCAATTTCGCAGCAGATAATGATAGCCCATCAATCCAGACAAAAAAAATCAATGGTAACTTTAGTGTATCTTCTCAGACTCTTTCAGCTGCAAATGTATCTGTGAGTGTGTGAGCATATGTTAGGTTAAGGATTGATCAAATAACCATGAGCTGCTTGACTTTACTGCAATTTCGAATCTTGTTTTTCTAAATGTTTTCATCCATTGCTCGAAACAGGACAACTTTCACGTTTACACGGAACATGAAACACACGAGACCAAAGGGAAAATGCACAAAGCTGAGCAGGCCGTGTTCCACATCATACCGTGCAGCATAGTTTCAGTCACTGTGTCTGTTTCTCAGAATAATAGTCCCAAAGAAAGTTCTCCACCCTAAAACCGGAAGTACAGAAATCAAAAGGTTCTGTTAGCACCTCACCACACCCCCACTCCGGGAAAGGTGCTAACTGCCCTTGAGTGCCTTTTGTTCTCGATGTAAAGAGCTCTCCCGCCTGAATCACCTTCAAGCCTCTCGTTGCTGAAGGAGTTTCACCAGAGCTGAAACTACCTCACTTCCCCACTCGCCCTCCCATTTACATTTTCCCGCTCGTCATTGATTTAAAGAAAACCAAATGAGTGTGATGTCATTCTGCATCCTCTCTGTCGTTTCCGCCATTTTAGTTCCAACATGGCTTAGATCTCGTGTCTCACCTTAATAATAGCGTTGCTATGAAAGCACAGGTCCAGAGGTTCCTCTGAGAGTATAATTTCTTTCATTGCTTTTGCTGATTGAATGAGCCACTAACGTGCGAACTGATCCAAACCATGATTCAGGATCTCTGGTGTCAATTCTCGCACATTTTATAACGTCAGAAGCTTCCAAATGAGATCTTTCAGAGACGACTTTGGGCTACATTTGACAGACAGACTAGTTCAGGAATCCGTGGTGCACTGTGACACCAGCGCATCATCTTCTTCCCTGTTTTTGAACTGGTCGCCTGCGCAAGGAATGCAAATGCGGTACTGCTTTTTATGGAAGAATCAGAACGCGGTAACTATACTCTCAAACAGAATGGCATATGATCTGAACCAGGTTGGAGAAAAACTTTACAACGCTTTGCGCAGTAATTAAATGGAATTGTGTTACATTACATTTCACTACGAGAGTAGATTCGAAGGCAGGTTTGTTGATGGGAAAGCAAGCAAGAAAGCTCCATTTTTGTCCATGTAAACTGCGGCAATGGAAGACCAAAGCAGTTTCTGCCCTGTTTCAAACTGGGGACCTTTCGCGTGTAAGGCGAATGCGATGAGTACTACACCACAGAAACAAGCCGCGGGAGGTCGTGCAGCGGCTCAGTGGTGTCCATCACTGAATGTTGAAGCCATTCTACGTTTTATCTTTCAGTTTCCAACAGCTCGTTGTTGTCCAGCGTAATTGACATTTTGAAAAAAGACACGAGAAATTGATGACAAAATAAAGACAAGGATGTCGTTAATGCTTGGACCGTTGGGCGAGGTGGAATAGGCTGGGACAAGTTTCCCTGCAGCGTAACGGCTGCGACGTGATTTTATGGAAGGGTTGTAAAATGAGTACATTCGTGTTTTCCCTAAGCTGGGGCGAGTTGAAAACTCGAGAGCATTGGTTTAAGGTGATTTGGCTGAAATTGACAAAGTAACTGAGGCGCATTTCCCACACAGAAGGTTGTGCGTGTATGGAATAAGCTACCCGCGAATGTGGACGAGGCTATTATGCACAGAAAATTGCAAAGGTAACCGGATGATTTTCTGGATAGAATGGGTTTAGAGGGATTGAGACCAAATGCTGGAGAATGGGACGTGTTTAATTTTGGCTATCTGGTGAGCATGGACGTGATACACTGAAGTATCTATTCCCACGCGCTGTAAACGAATAACGTTGTGTTGCTTATCACACCTGCTTTAAAGGATCACTTTTTAGCATCGCAGTCTGAGGCACAATCATTCAGTCTGTTCGACTGCTCACGGGAAAGGTAGGATTGTGAAACACTGCTGAAACGACCGACTTCCTTACTTTTGCTCTGACTGGCAATATTCCGTGAAATTTTTCCAGATCCTCAATTGAAGTTTTTGGCAGCTGGAAATTACTTCAGAAAGCCTGTTAATTCGTAATATACTGAGAGAATCGCAAAATAGAAAGCATTTAACAAGGAACACAAACAAAACTGGCAAAGCAAATGCAAGTTCAGACACAGCGAAGCATGAATGCTAAATGTGAGAGAGTCCGAGGGCATGAGGCATAAAGTAATCTCACAACTAACAAGAGGGCAATTCCAAACTACTCTTTCAAACATACTGCAGCCTTAGTGCACCACCACTTCCCAGACAAAGCTGAAAAGAGAGAAAGAAGGAGCATAATAAGAATGGGCCATTAAAAGTGAATTTCACCAATCACAGTCTCAATAAGATTACCTTTACCTTCCGATGTCTCCTGGACGGAAATGAAGGAAATGGGAGAAATGCAATAACATATGACATCGAAATTCTTGGGAACGATTTTCCCATTGACCGTAAAACCAAACAACGACGAGTCACTGCAGGACTTTGTTTCACAACAGCGATGAAATAACAGTTTCCATTCCGTTCCAGTAAAAACTCAACTTGTCTGGAAAACCAAGCAACATTCGAACTGCTTGCGATTTTCAGCGCGGGAGGAGAACATGATCATGACAGGAGAGTCACTTCAAATATTCAGCACATTCCCACACCGCAGTTGTGTTTTGAACATCAATATAGCGGGGATCGAAACAGTATTTTAACAAAATGTTGGAGTTGATCAGCATAAATGGCAGTATTTTCTTTCAGCTGAAATAAATTCGGAACAAATTTGCATATATCATTAATCATTCCAATGAGATAAATCTAATGCACTTCCGATTATTACAATGAACAGTGTGACTTTCAGTTCACTTAATAAAAGGAAACGAACAAAAAAGCTTTTCTTGTGGTTTAACGTAATTCAGTTAAGCCATATGAGAACGGCTATTGAACCACAACATCGCATTTATATCACTCGCCATAGTTACTTCTTCATGTGATAGAGAACGTCAATGAAGAAATTATGTGTGAAGGCAAAATGTGGGTGTGAATATGACGGGGAATTATTGTTCACTGTTTCATTCTGAGCATGGCTATTTCTTGGATTCTGCTGTTATTGTAATTCTGGCGAAAGCAGAAACACAATGGTTTGGATTCAATTTAGCTCAAGACATTTCTCAACCACGACTTTCACCACATGTCACCTTGATGAGGTCACATGTCACCCATTTCTAAAACGTGCTGAGGAGACCGAGAGATTACGGTGATGGATTATTATACCACCGTGCTCCGCATTCACGGGTTCGTGTCACATTTAGGTTGCTAATTCCACAAACCACTGCTGCATTTTTACATTGCATCTCACACCTCTGGTATACACTGGATCGAGAATTTTGTTCTTGCGCTTCACTGTACGGGAGATTCACGAATAATCAACACCACATAAAAATTGAAATAAAAAATGAGAGCAGATGTTCTATTCGGGTGTAAATTAAATTGGTGTAATTAGAGGGAACACATTTTTTTCTTTATGCACCTCTTTCCATCTTGTCTTTCTATGAATTTACATCGACAGAAAGAGAAATAACTAACAAGTGATCTGGAGCACAAGTTTATCCAATGGGATTGCTCATGATTATTTTAACCTAACAGTCCACACAATGATTTGATCAGTATTTCAAACAGTCACTCGGAATTGGAACCGCAGCAAACTGCTCCAATGAAACTAACCTTTCTTCCTTCCACATGCAGCGTGATGACTGACTTGCTAACTGTCCAAGGTCGACCAATTTTCTTCAGCAATCACAGCTTCTGTAAACAGCCACCTGTGCTGTGCAGAGTGTCATTTGTTGCTCCCAGGTCACAGCACATTTCTTCTTCATGAACTTATGAGCTTCGTTCCTGATCTGTTCAATAAACCTTTTCTATCACTTCATCCCATCCACTCACAATTCTCAACTTATGAATAAAATTTAGCGTTAGATCAAAAGTTAAACAAAATGAATGCATGCCATTCAGCCCACCGAGTCTGCCCCACCATACAACGAACTCATGGTTGATCTGATAATCTTCAACTCCATTCTGCTCACTTACCTCGACAAACTTCATCATCTTTCTGATTAAACACCTGACACAGTTTGAAAATACCCAACAACTTCGCCTCTAATTCGGTTGCCAAAATGAAAAAGCCACAGATTCTCTGAGCATGGAAATTACCCTTCATTTCTGAATTTAATGGGCGATATCTCATTCTGAGATTATGTCCTCTGTTGCTCTCATCAGAGCATAGGCCAATCCACCTGCCTATACCTACTCTGTCAAGATCCCACGATTTTGTTTCAAGGAGAATAATCCAATCCTGACCAATCATTCCACGAAGCTCCATTTTATCCAAAGTTGACAACATCCTCGTAAATCTCTGCTGTCCCTTACAGCACGGGAACTGGAACTTGAAATCAGATAGCGATTGGAATCGGATTAGTCCACACATGGACCAAATACAATAGTGATATCTTTGACAAATGGGAATCTAATCATATTCAATTCACAGTCAATGACTTCGTTGTAACTGAAGTCCTCCGTGTAATCGCCCTCGGAGCTAATATTTAGGAGAAATGTTAACTGACCGCCCAAATAAAGAAGTTGACTACAAACAATATGTCCGTCAGTCGACTTTGTTTGATTATTAACACAACTCATGTCTCCGTGAAGCCTGCATCATTTGTTAGGCACAAATTAGATGTGTAACAGAACTCGCTTCATTTGCCTAGATGTGTGAAGCTTCAATACCAATGAAGGAACTGGACATCCTCCACGACAATGCAGTCACTTAACTGTACCACGTTCAACACCTGAATGTTTATTACGCTCACTGCTAAGGCACGATTGCAGTAGAGTGCACCACCTCCAAGATGCGGTGGAGTAAGTCATCCAGGCAGTGTTGACAGAACATTCAAAGCTCAAAAACTGTGCTGACTATAAGGACAAGGTTGAAGATGCACTGAAGCGCGACCATTTGCAAGTTACCCTCCAAGGCACATACCGGCATGACTTGAAGATGTATCAGTGGTAAATCCATTGAGTGATGAAGCTGTCTTGATCGTCAAAGTGGTATACTTCAGCCTTCCATCCTTTATCTTACAAATTTTAAAATGTTAATTATTGCATTGACCAGACTTGTACTCATTCTTTTAGTTGTTTCCTAAACTGGCGGTTGCTAAATATCGAATACCACCCACAACCGAGGGTCAACAACAGAAAATATCCAAAAATACTCTCGACCATCTGAGCTCCCTGTCCAAAAATCTTCAGTGATCTGTGAATATCCACTCCAAGATCCCTTTGTTCCTGTTTGTTCTGTTCACCACTCAGAATCCTCACTGTTTTTGTTTCAACTCCCCAAATCCGTTACCACTTATTGGTCTGGATTCAATTCCATTCGCCGGTGTTATTTTCCACCTGATTGATACATCTCTGCAGGCCCTGACATTATTCATCATAGTCAAATACACGAAAAATTGTTGCATCCTCTGCAAACTTCTAAATCATGACTCCTACAACTAAGTCTGAATCGTTGATCTACGTCACGAAACAATGGAACTCCACTGGAAACAAGCGTCCAAACATGGTTCATTGCTGGATGTGATGAACACCTGCAATAACAGCACAATCAGACCCCTGATGTCATTTGTATACTTGCTGGTGACTCTGCCAGTTGGCCTCCTGAGTTATCCCTTCTCACGTCTGGGAGTGGTGAATGACCTGTCCACATTGTGCCTGGGCACGTAGGTTTACACTTCAACGGGTAATTGAATCCTTTCTCGAAGTCCCCCTATGGACCTGACATCTTGGCGATGTGTGTATCCATGTGTCTATTTAGCTTGGATAATCTGTTGAATTTGAGTCCACGCAGAGATGACTCCCAATTTTCCCCGTCATCCATGTTTTTTTTTTATTCTTCTTTATTCTCCCACGGAGTGTGGCCATCATGTTCTGAACATTATTTGTTGTTCATTCTTAATTCACCTTGAACTGAGTCAGAGGGATTCCATCAGTGAACCGCACTGTTGTGAGTCTGGAGTCATATGTTGGCAGTTCTCGTCAAGGATGGCAAATTTCCCTTTCTAAGGGACAAGACATAATGGGCTTTCAGCAAATTAAAACTTTTTGCCTCTGTTCCTCTGATCCAGTTATTATTCCACATTTTATTCATCGATTTAAATACCAGCAGATGCCATGTTCCAGTGTCCAAGAGTTGCTAGCCCAATATATCGCCACTACATTTGCATTTGACACGAAGATTTGTGATTAGCAGAAAGCATAGGGGCCAGTCAAAGAATGAAGAAGAATATAGATAGACGGGAGAGTTGAGCAGAGAAATGGCAGACGGAGTTCAATCGACGCAAATGTGAAGTGATGCATTTTGGGAAGCCTAATTCTAGAACCAACTACACAGTAAACAGAAACGCCTTGGAGAAATTTGATGAGCGAAGAGATCTGGGAGTTCAGGTCCTTTGTAGTATGACGATGGTGGCACAGGTCGATAGAGCGATCAAGAAAGCAAATGGCATGCTTGTCGTCAGAGGACTGGGCTTTGAATGTAAGAGCTGGCAGGTCATGCAAAAATTGTACAAGATTTTGGTTCGGCCGCGTTTAGGAATACTGTGCACAGTTCTGGTCGTCAAGTTACCCAATTGAAGTGGACGTTTACGAAAGGGTGCAGAGAAGGTTTACGAGGATGTTGCTGGTATGGAAGATGCTTGCTGTGAAGAGAGGTAAAGAAGTTTGTGATTGTTTTCAGTGAAAAAAAAGAGATTGAGGGGTCCTGATTGAGGTCTACAAAATCTTGTAGGGTACAGACCGGGTGTATAGAGATGCTTTTTCCCCAGGTAAGGGATTCAATAATGAGAGGTCTCACATTCAAGTTGAGAGGTGAAACTTTTAAGGAGGATAGATGTAGAAAGTATTTAGCACAGAGGGTGGTAGGTGCCTGGAACGCGTTGCTAGCAGAGGTAGTAGAGGCAGGCACGGTCGTTTCATGCAAGGTGCGCCTTGATAGATGCGTGAGTAAATGGGGAGCAGATGGAAACAGGTGCTTAGGAATTGGGTGATAGGTTTAGACAGTTGATTTTGTTCAGCCCAGGCTTGGAGGTTCAAAAGGCCTGTTCCTGGGCTATAAATGTTCTGTGTGCTTTGTTCTTCTTTGTTCACTACACTACCATCTCAATGCTACGTTGCTCCATCTCTGAGAATGACATTGGCAATTCCAATCATCTCAGAGGGAGTGAGAATATGACATGTGGCTGTGTTGGAATGAAACTGATGTACGCTGTACTGGAGTGTTTGCTGGAAGCAAGAGGATGATGTGATCAAAATAACAAAACAGTGCATTGTTAAGAAATATTGCACTGAATGCTTGCAATACATCGACCTCTCGCTTAAGGCTGCAGTACGCTCTCACTGAGACAATCGGCAGTGCGGGTTAATGCTGCTGTTGTACCTTAATAATCTAATAACCGGAGACAAATATGCCCTTCCTCCCCGCCTTTGACCAGGAGAACTCCCAGCCTCGGAATTTCATGCGCCTCTGTACCATCATAGAAGGACCATGTGGTCACCGATCGCATCACTGGTGCGACGCAGTAGCTTCATGTACTCTTTCCATCCTAATTTCCAGTTTGATCTTCGCAACTGCACCATTGATTCTGGGTGGAGGAATTGGGATTATGTGATCCACTGCAGCAATGGATACTTCCTTGTGTGGGGAAGCTCCTGTGGCAACAAACGTGATACCTCATTACTGTTGAAACATACATTTCAACAATATCCTGCAGTATCCCTTGAGAATTTGATATTTTGTAAAAATCTATCATCCTCAGTCTTCAACATGCAGTACTCGATGGAACTTCCTCAGCCTCTTGAAATATCCAATTTGAATATACAACCAATTCTGAGTTCCCACATGTGTATTATTGCTCGCCAAATAGTCCTGTTGTGTCTCTGCATTCTTCCTAACATGCCCTATGTCACTGTAGTTACTGCTCTTTTCAAACACGCATCTCAGCATGGCACAGGGATTGTATAATGTTCAGTGTTGTGCGTTGTGGCTGCAGGAACCTCGTTTGAATCTGAGTTACGGCATTTAATTCCTTGTGGTACATGCCAAAGAAACACAGAAATGAATTAATTGATTTTTACATGAAAACTTTTTCTGACATTATGGTTTTTTCATCAAACCCCTCTCTCACACATCTTTCTGAGATGAATGTCAGAATTCAGGCTCACCCATTCTTGGAGACTTCTCTCCCCCTCACAATCATTGACCTCCTTTAAGTTTCCCCTCCCATTTTCCTTACAATCATTTTCACATTGAACCCTGTTCAGTCTGTGCTGCTGCGCTCACTGTTGTTGGGTGAACGTGTCGAAATCATGCCATTGCGACCTTCAAAGCAGTCAATCCATTTCGATACCGTGGTTTTGAGATCAATGTTCAAGTAGCACCTTTTACTGACGTGGATCAGATATTATTGGAACTTCAGACTCAGGAAAAGAACACAGGGCAGCACTGAGGAAAAGAACTTTTTTTTCAAAAAGACCTCTTTCTGCGGATTCCCACGTCATTTACTTTACTTGCTCATTCGGCTCTATCTGGACTATGGTGTGCAGTTCTGCAATCACATTAGCACTGGAAATGATGCAGGGTTGATTTACCAGGACATAGTCTGAGTAGAAGAGCTCCTGTTATGAAGAGAGATTGGATAGACTGGATAGACTTAGAGCAGAAGAGATTAAGAGGAGGCATGATTGAGATATACAAAATAATCAGGGTTACAGATAGCGTAGACTGAAACTAAAGTTTCCCTATAATGGAGCGATCACTCACGGGATAATAGATTTAAGAACAGAGGAGCAAAGACTTGAGTGAATGCTCAGACAAACGTTTTGAAACGGCGGGTGGTTGAAATCTGGAACTCAGTGCATGCAAAGGTTGGAGAGGCAGAAATCCTCATAACTTTCAGAAGTATTCAGATATGAGTTTTTGACGACAAGACGTAAAAGGCTATCGGTCAAGTGACTTAAAAAAAGAGTTTGGATTGTTAATCGATTATTGATTTCCAGTACGGATACATAGGCTTCTTTTTGCGTTGAACTCCAGGGCAATACCGTGCCTGTCACTGCGTGAGATTCGATTCAATTCGCATCCTGGACGGGCACTTGCAGCTTGGGACGGCTAACAGACCAGAAACCTGCTTTCGATCCCAGACTTATGTGACTGACTGTGTGGAATTTCCACGCTCTTTTTCTCTCTCTTCCGTGTGGATTTCTTCTGGCTGCTCCAATTCCTTCTCACTGTCCAAAGATGTGCACTTCAGGGAGATGGCAAATAAAACCTGAACCGACTGTATAATCAAAGACAAAATCAAAGGCAAAAGTCGGAAACGCAGTTCAGGGAAACAGAATGACCATTTGGGGTCAACAGGTCATTCCTTGGAACAGTTTTTGATTCGCAATGTTAACTCTGATTTCTCACCACCGATGTTGCCTGACCCACTGAGCTTTTGAAATCATTTCTATTTTTGTAGGTGGATCAATAATGCGGGTTTAGAAAGATAGGGTGAGGGAGTGTGAATCTCTTCGGCGGCACAGAGCAGACTCATTTGGCCAAATGGTTTCTGTCTGCATTGCGTCTAATTCCATTAACTCTGATTCTATAAGTTTTTTTGTCCTTTTTTTGTCTTTGGTATTTCACATCTCCCCTGAAATCTGGTTTGCAGAACAGGACAACCGACGTTTCGGGCATAAGCCACCGCCAAACCGTTACCACCCGCTGCTTGGAAGAAGAACACCCCATACTCTGCCTTGGGACCCTGCAACCATACGGGATAAGTGTGGATTTCAACATCTTCCTCAATTCCGCTCCCTTCACATTATCACATTCCGAAGCATCCAACTCAGCACAACCCTCCGGACCTATTAATCTTTTCCCTCTCTGACTTATCACTTTCTCCCTCCATCCAATTAGCGCTTTTCCAGCTACCTTCCACCCAACCCCAACTGCCGTCCATTTATCTCTCCGCTCCCACCTACACATCTCATTCCTGATGAAAGGCTTATGCCAGAAGCGTCGGTTATCCTGCTCCTCGGATGCTGCCTGATCGGCTGTACCTTTCCAGCACGACAATCTCCTCATGGTGAAGATAAATTAGCTTAGCTCGGGCTCTTTATCTGAGAGAGGAGAAGAGTGATTGAGGAAGAGATGAAGGTGTACAGTAAGGGGATAGATGCGGGTTATAGGAATAAATTTCTTATGGGAAGTGTTTACCACCATAGATCTACGTTACACGCAAGGGGAGGATAATCAGAGGGGATATAGGAAGAACATTTTCATTCTGAGAGTGTTCTATAATTGGAACTCACTGTCTGAATGTGTGGTAAAGCTATGAGTCATCAAAACACTTTAGGAGTACTTAGCCGAAAACTTGAGAAGCTGGAGCACACATGGATAAGGACCAGGTCCTGGAAAGTGGGGCGAAGACAAACAGATATCTAATCAAAGATCCGAACACCGTACGGCAAATACCGAGCATGAAAGCATGGGAAGGGTAAAAGCATGGATACTACTGTCGATCTGTTACAAGAGGTCTGTGGAATGCTACACGAGTCAAAAGGTCACTGTGGCAGGATGGGACCACTGTGGCTGGATGGGATAAGCATAGTGGAATGCTCCCCCACCAATGAGCAGAGTCAGACTGGGGGTGACTGTGACAGGCTGAGATAACAGCAATTATTACCGTCAGCCTTGCCAGCTAAATATCATCATTACAGGTTGGGACAATTCGTGACAATAAATCTATAGGACTTGACTTTAAGTATTTAATTGATAGTTAGTAGAGTCAGTTTGCTTGAAACCCTTGGAGCAGAAATACAAACATTAAATATCTAATCAGCTTGGGGCAGGAAAACATTGTGGTAGATGAGGTAGCTAAAAATCTAATCATGACAGGTTAGTCTGGGCTGTAAGATCATTGCAGCAGAGGTGGCAGTAAAACACATAATCATGACAATAGAAAAATCCTATTGGCAGAAGTAGAGCGATAGTGGTTTATTGTATACCTGGAGTGAAATAATTCTGACTAATACAGTTGGGCATCCTGATAAGCTAACAAAGATATATTTAAAGAAAGGGTATAAAGAGCCACGGATCCTGAGTTTCGGGGTCGTTCAATAATTTGCTTAATGAGTGTCAAGGTTTTTTTGTCTGCAAATAAAAGATCTCATTGAAGAACTCCCTTGGAGATTTCTTGTATGTTCTCGATGACAACCACAACTTCGAGTACAGTAAAACTGTGGCTAGCGCGGCTCGGTGGTGCAATGAAAAGCGCGTTAGATTTCTACAGCATTGTTAACGTTGCGATAGAAAGTTTGTTGTTTTGAATTCCACCAGAATCGGAGTTCAGATTTCAGCTGAATCAATTAATATTCTGATGATTCATCGTTAATTCCCGTCCTCTGGGGTTCTCAAAATTGCTGTTTAACACAGAAAATTCCTTACCTCCTTGTTGGTGAGTTTTGACGGATCATATCATTTTAAGCATGATCAGACCAGAATCAACTGCTAACCCACGACATCTACAAACTTCGTGCAGAAACCCACTGTCTCTAAACGCATTCCCCTCCAATAGTTGCACAGGCAATATCGATTGCTTAAATGTCTTTTTCCCTTTGGGCAACAGGCTGTTGTGGATGGACCGGGGAAAGATATTGATGTATTTGGTCAGTCATGACGATGTCAATTAGTGGAGTAGGACTGGTGTTTAGAATAGCGTCCTCCTGTTACTCTCTGTCAGTGCTGTTTCTGACAGAGCGTTTTCAACAATAACATATTGAAGTGTGAATCTACACCACGGAATATCAAGGTCCTCCCATTTACTCCACCGCTCTCACAGCCAGAATGGTGAGCTCCTATTGCAGCTTTAGATCACATAATCGAGGATTCTCCCAGGCGCTCTGTCAGACTGCATGCTCCTTCACACAGATTTCCAATTGAACACATTGAGCAAGCAAACGTGGGCGTTCAGGGACAGATTGCCCCTCTGTTTGGCTGCAGTTCTGGACAGGGAGACGTAAATGAAATTCTGACATTCTGAGTCTTACTGTTCATTCTTCCTACTTTACAATTTAAACTGGAATTGAATTTATTCTTGTAACACACTCTTACATCTTCAGTATTCATGGAAACCGTACAACGTGTTCATGGATGTAGTAATGGTGAAGATTATTGATGAATGCAGTGTGCTACATGTTACCAGTGAGAAATTTCAGAAGTTTTATTGATTCGAATTGAAGCCGATCTAAGGAAAGGCCTGGTGACAACGGTACAGTAACATTGTCTGTAAACAACACAGGAACCAACAGAAACCCATTTTTCAAGAATTCTATTTTGCATATTTTTGTGTGTCCCTTTCCTGAACCTGATGCTTTAATAATCACAGGTCCATGTCAGTTTCACCTCGTCTGCGTTAACTTTAATTTCAGAAACACAGCAAAATTAGAGCAGTTGAGTTAAAGTTCCTAAGGTATGAGTACGGCATGTAGCCAGCTTGCTGTCTGCGGCTTTAGTGGCGCAATTGTTTAGTGTCTGCATAAAATGTCATGGTTGTAAGTTCAATGCTTATCTAAAAATGCTGTTACTGTCATTGACAAGGGATTATTAGCGCATCATACTAAAACGCAGTTGAAATCAATGCTGAGTAAAGTAGCATTTAATTGAAAACTCCAGTTTCACATTGCTGTCAATTATTATCTGAAAAGCTGCAAATATTCCCCACGTGAATTTGCATCTGTGAGTAGGGAACCAGAGATGAAATTTTAGCTTAATGACTTTTCTCAGATCGCTCACCATGTACAGGATTACATTCTGGGAAAGTCTGTTTAACTAATTTCATGTCATTCCATTTCCTGCAAACACACACAGCTCATTATCCAATCAAAAGTATTAGATTTATCTCTTTGGGGAGTTTGAATGATGTCAGTAAATCTGGCAAAGGCATAACAAGTAGTTTTGCTGTTGGGACGAGCAGATGGCAATGACAATGATGTTTTACATCTACAGGCCAAACCTTACACACTGGAGGCACCATAGTATTACAAATCGGGAGAGCGAGGTAGTTGATGATCTTTATGCAAACCTGAGACAGTGAGAAAATTAATCCCATGCTGTTGGTCTCACTTTTCTCATAACTAGTTAGTCAGTGGACTGAACTAACCGACTTCCATTCAATGTAGAGCTGAACCAAACAGCTCAGTGTATTTACAATATATAATATTTCATGTAGAATGAGCTGCAACACCTATCAACGCCAGCAGCTCTTCTCATACTTAACATTTTCAGTTGCGGATATTATGCAATTTCTTTCCGATGAATGTTATGCACTTCGAGAGTATGTCCCTTTTGCCTCGCCATCCAGGCAGGCCAGAATCTCTGTCGCTGTTAAATTCACTCCCTTATGAAATATAATGTAATTAGCTCCTAAAATGTTTTTATTTCTGAAAATTCATCTCCGATTTAAATAATTCTCAGAAGAAAAATAAAATCTGCTCCAAACTTCATCATCATTCCCCGTTGGTTTTGAAATTCCAACCTCGAGTTTCAATTCACCTAAACGAAGGAAGTTCCCTCAGATTTACTCTTACCAACGTCCCATCAGCTGGATAACCTCCATTCAGACACAGCTAAGTCTTTCCTGATTTCTCCCACATGATTCTTTATCTATCCCAACATCCCATTAAATCTGCTGTTTCCTTTTCAAGTGATGTAATCTCAAAGTAACCGTCATGTCTGTCTTTTTTATCGACTTTTTATCAAGTGAACTCTGACCGTGTCATTCCTAACGTCTTTTTATTCCAGTAAACACCACCGTGTCTTTCACCATGCTTTTATATCCCAGTAAAGTTCAACCTGAGAAAGAATGTGGTGTCCAATTCAACGCAGGAAAACTCACCACTAAGCTATGCAATCTTATTACCGACACAGGAAAGGTGGAAGCAATTTTAGTTACAACTGAATCGATTGGCTGCAGCAGCATCGGGTCAAATCCCAGTCACATAAGCGACTGTTGTTCTTATATTTATTTCTTCTCTACGTGTGCTGAAGTAACACAGTGAGGGATCAATGACTGTTGTCAGACGTACATGTAGGGGCGAATTAAATACTGAAGTTATGAGATCCGCGCAGTTTTTATTAGCATATTCCATTCACTGATCGAATCTCAGGCTCAGGAATTTGACAGAGAACGAATTTGAGAGAAAGTTGAACCGGGGCGTTTACCCCATTACGTAGCACGAGTTTCTGCGGTTGCTTTGTTGTCACCTCATTTGTGTGTTTTGCATCATTGAGGATTTTGAAGTTGTCCCCTTTCTACAAAAGGCCCGTGCTTTTGCAACATTGTACAATAGATGCAGTACAATAACAACCGATACTGATTCAGTCCACTTATCCAGATATTGACCCCTGGAAACAGCATTGTGCACACTCCTCGATTCTGGAAAACAACTTCCTCACAGATAATGTTACATTCCCGCTCTCATGGTTCTTTTCATTCCTTCGGCTTCTGTTTTGCACGGAATCCGATTCAATAGATCTTGTCACTGTGTCATTTATTTACATGTGGTCAGATCTTGTGAACATAATATCACAGTGGGATTGTAAATGCTGGAACCAGTCGAGACTGTCCGCTCTCCCATATCCAATCCATCCCCAGGTTGTGTTCAGATGATGGTCTGAATTGCTTCCTTCTCTTCCCTGTCACTCTGGGATGATGTGAGCTTGAAATCTATGATCTGAACTGCAGGAAACGTGGAAAAATGTATACACATCAGCTGTGTCAGCGATGGGACTCGCTGCAGTAACATCCCATGTTGATTCAGACAGCAGAAGCCTCCCCGTGACTTTGAGAAGCACAGACACTGTTCCCGAATAACGGGGAGAGATTTAGTCTTTCCTCGCAGTTCTGCATTTTCTATCTGTCTCAGATCACATTATTTGGACAAGGGTTCCCAAAAGAAGATAATTTCTTGTGCATTCACGATCTCCCTTCTCTACAACTTTCCAGAATTTCTATACTTCCCACTCCCGCCAGACCCCTACCCCGCTCCACAAACCCGTGTTTGATAGGGAGCTGAAAACCGCGTTCAAGCTGCTCCCCACCAACACTGAGTGACAATGGAAGATGAGTTCGTCCAGTTATCAATGAAGACCGCCCTGTTCTGGGAAAGCTGCTAGCACAGCCTCCTTGGAGAAGCGAGTCAGAATGGAAAGGACCTGAGTTGAAAACTCTGTGCTTCTTTCACTCTGAAACAGCGGAAATTGCCTTAGTTAACCAAAAAAACTCACCTGACTTATAGTTACCACGTCTGGCGCCATTCTGGCTCGTTTGTCTCGGGTATAATATTGCCTCAGACAGGTGACATCCGTGCGAGAGTTCGCAGGTTCATCTTGGGGATGAGTCTTCGAATTTTGCACACTACTTCATTTTTGACTGAGAAGACAAAATTTCGATGAGATCGCGTTCAGATAAAGATTTCAAAGCTCGAAAACATACACAAGCAAGTTCACGAACCGCATCTTCTCGGCCGTTGCTGCTCTAAGAAATGGATTGTCTACCTTGACATAATGCTGACCTTGCCAATGTGGATTTTGCTGAGCGCACGGCCTATACAGAGTAACCTGAATTCCTGAATCTGGTCAAATTTTGATTTTCTCACGCTGTGATCTGCATGTCCTTGATTATTATGATCTGCCTTTACCAATTGCAAACAACGCGTTCCACTGTACTTAGGTCTGTGTGATAATCAATCAATCAAAGCGCAGTCATTTCCTCATTGCTTGGAGCCAGCAGAGCGAAGGTGGGCTGCATGGCCTCAGTCTGCAGTGTGACACATTTTCTGATTCTGATTGAAATTGCAATTAAAACAGCAGAATTGGAGAAGTTACAGAGTGGTTGCATTGACACAGCCGGGACACATCTGTGCCACGGTGTATCAGACAATAACAGTGAAGATGTTTTGACATCATCCTCGAAGGTACATGCTACAAAAACCTGAAGACTGCGGGAAACGGCTGTGGTCAGCGATAACAGAGCGCCCAGAGGGATCGTGTTGGGCGCATAATCCATAAAATTAATGAATGAAAAGCATCCTCTGCTCGATGACAATTCCAGATTTTAGTGTATGCACTGCCACTGCCAGAATTTCGCTATAACAGTGCTCCATTCTTCGCATTACATATTGATGAGCCTTTTGCGTCCTTACGCTCTATGGTATCTGAAATAGATACACCCGCCACATTTATACATTTGAGGAAACACATGTCTGAAGTTATGGAAGAACGTTTTGCTGTTCTCTGTCGGTCTGTTACGACCTGATTCGCAAAGTCACTTGCCTGAGCTGGGAATTCATTGGCGAAAGTGAGAGAAATCAGTTGTGGCATGTACCATGCCCATGACGCCTTGCAGTTTTTCCCCACCTGTGTCACACAGCAGGGTCCTCCGGTGAAATGAACAGCCGTGAATGATATGTGGATCAGTATGTTGGAGACAGCATTTCGACACAGCCACAGTTTCCTATTATTAGAACAAGCACCACGAATGATGAATAACCTCAGAGAGAAGCAAGCGATCGAGATTTGCCATGGACTCGATAGGCTGAACGGCATCTGTAGGCAAGTGAATGACGTCACGCGTCTCTGCCGTCCCTCTCCCTGTCTCTGTGACAGAGTGGTTGAGGGATAAAAATAATGGCTAGCTTTTCATCCTCCCTTCCACTTTGGACGACCTGCAGCCCCGCATCTCCTGGTTGTGGGGCTGGTTCTCAGCGAGTGAGGGTTTCATTCGGAGTCACTTCATCTGGGAGTTGGGACTCAGATGTTAACTGATGCCCGATTGCAGCAAAGAAACCGACGCCTCTGAAACAAAAGCCTTTCAGCAGGATTGTTCTTCGAAGATTTATTCTGAACATCAAGTGGGCAGCACAAAAATGCACTTACTGGTATTTTACTGAGGGAAGAGAGTCCACAGCTCATTTCTTTCTTTCCCACCAGCTCAGCATCTTTCTCTCTCTCTCAAATAAATGATATTTGGAGGAAGTTCGCAATCAAAGTTGCTAAGTTCCAGCTGCGCTCTTACACCTGGCTGTGTCCGTGAGAGGAAGCTTCAGAGCATATCTGCACTTACACCCTCTCATAATGCCTGTGAGTGGAGGGAAATGGCTGAATACTCTGCCAAGAGAGACAGCTCAGTCCATGGGGATGAGATAAACAGCACCGTCTCACGTGGGGACATTCTGCAGATCAGACACAGTGCACTTTATCATTCGGATCATACCAGAGTGTGAGCGTTCGAGAAGGCCAATCGGTCACTCGTACCTGTGCCAACTCAGGAGTTGCAAAAGATTGGTGAAAGTGGAAACACTAGTGATTTGTTCACGTTTCCAGTGCTTTCATGAAGCAGGAAGCAGAAGAAGATACACTGTGAAGCGATTGAGATCTGACTACAGGAGCAGAAAATAAGTTGTACAGCGCAGAGGAGAGCTTTGAAGTATTGAATTCTGGTTGATGGAATGATCATGCTTTCACTAGGCCACGCTGCTACAGAAGGAACTATGTCAGTGCCTCTCAACATTGTGATGTCACAGGCAAATGTCACCGTTACACTGCAGGAAATTCCTTTTTCCAATGTGAGGGCAGTCCATATGTAAAGTAGCTTATATATCGAATCCTTTCACATAAATAATTCCACTGCACCTCAGTGTGTTGTATTGTCTCCTTTCCACTTTACCTGTCATTGTGCCTGCACTGAAGGGGCTTTGCTACTTCTGTGTGTCTTTTACAATCTGGGTGATGTGGGGCAGTTGTATTGACCCATCTTCTGACAGAATTTTCCACTTCACTTCAGTCCGCCCTATCTTCGCTATCTGATCCCATTCCCGTTGTTTAGGTGTTAAATGCTCGTCTCAGATCCAGCCTGCCTCACCCAAAATAAATGGAAAACTCAGTCACACTGGGATCACTGCAATCGAGGGATATCTTCACTCCAAGGTCATTCATAATTCCAAAGATAAAGTTAGGGCTGCAGATGCTGACGATCCGTGTTGGTAATGTGATGCTGGAAAAGCACAGCAGATCAGGTAGCATCCGAGGAGCAGGAGAATTCAGGTTTCAGGCTTACGCCCTTGAATAAGGGTTGTGAATTGGGGCTGAGAGATAAATGGAAGTGATGTGGGATTGAGGGAAAATAAGTGGAAAGCAATAGACGAATGAATAGGAGGGAGATTATAATAGGTCAGAAGTGGCAGTGATGGAATGGGTGGCAAGTTGAAGGCTTGTGTTTGGGGGAGGGGAAATGAGGAAATTGTTAGAATTCACATTTATCCGGTGTGCTGTTAGGGTCCCAAGCCGGAATGTGTGGCCTTCCTCCTCCAGGCGTTGGGTGGTAACGGTTTGGCAGTGGAGGAGATCCAGGACCTGCATGTCTTTGACGGGGTAGGAGGGGGCGTTGAAGTGTTCAGCCACAGGACGGTGAAGTTGTTGGGTGCGGGTGTCGCAAAGATGTTCTCTGAAATGATCTGCAGAAAGGTGTCCTGTCTCCCTGATGTAGAGGAGACCTCACTGGGCACAACGGATGGAAGAGATGACATTGGTAGCTCTATGGGAGAATTTGTAACGGATGTGGAATGATCCCTTCAGGCCTTGTTTGGAGATAAGGGGAGTGGTGTGGGTGCTAGTTTCACCCCTCCTTTAGTGGCAGTGAAAGGTGCCAGGAGAGGGTTGTGGGCTGTTGGAGGGAAGTGTGGACATGAACATGGGGTTGTGGACGGAATGGTCTTTACCGAATGCTGGCAGCGTTGGGTAGCGAAATATATCTCTGGTGGTGGTGTCTATTTGGAGATGGCATCAGTGGCAGGATATGATGTGCTTAATGCGGCGGTTGGTTAGGTGGAAGGTGAGCACCAGGAGATTCTGTCCTCGTTGCGTTGAGTGGCGTGGGGTTGAAGGCTGTTGTTGTTTGAAGTGGAAGAGATACACTGGATGCTGTTGTCAACCACGTGGGAAGGCAATTTATGATCGTGGATGAAGGAGACCAACTGGGTATTTCTGAGGTGGAAGTGGCCATCCTGGGAACAGATGTGGTGGAGGCGGAGGAATTGGGAAGAAGGAATGGAGTTTTTACACGAGATAGGGTTGAAAGACATGTAGTCGAGATACCTGTGGGAGTCGGTAGGCTTGTAGTATATGTCTGTAATTTGTCAGTCGCCAGAGACGGTGATGGAGAGGTCCAGGAAGGCGACAGAAGTTGCCAAGATGATCCAGGTAAATTTGAGGTCGGGGTGGAAGGTGTTGGTAAAGTTGGTGAGCTATTCAAGCTCCTCGTTGGAGCACCAAGTGGCGCCAGTACATTCATCAATGTAGCGGAGGAAAAGGTGGAGGATGATGCCTGTGTAACTGCGAAAGATGGACAGTTTTGCGTTTCTGACAAACAGGCAGGTATACCAAGGTCATATGCGAATGCCCATGGCTACCCGTTTCGATGGAGGAAGTGAGAATATTGGAAAGAGTAGTTGTTGATTGTGAGGACTCGTTCAGCCAGGTGGATGAGGATGTCCGTGCAAAGGTACTGGTTGGGATGGTGTGAGATTAAGAAATTGAAGGCTTGCAGACTTCTGTCACGGCAGATGGATTTGTACAGGGACTGGATGTCCATGGTGAAGATGACGAGTTGGGGGCAAGGTAAACGAAATTCTTGAAGAAGGTGAAGTGCATAGGGGTGTCACGAATATTAGTGGGCATATCCTGGTCTGGGGAGATAGGATTGTGTCGAGGTAGGAAGAGATGATTCGGATCGGACAGGCGCAGGCTGACACAACAGGTCGACTGGGGCAGTCAGGTGTGTGAAACTTAGGAAGGAGGTAGAATCGGGGAGTGCACGGTTCACGGACAATGAGGTTGGAGGTTATTGATAGGAGATGCCCAAGAGGTGATGAGATTGTGGATGGTCTGGGAAATGATGGTTTGGTGATGGGAGGAGATGTTGTGATCGGGGTCAGTAGGAGGAGGTGCCTGCGAGTTGGCACCGGGCTTCAGTTTTGTCCCTCAGCTCGACTCACAAGCCTAATTCCTGATGAATGGCTTATGCCTAAATCGTCCATTCTCCTGCTCCGCGGATTTTGCCTGACCTGCTGTATTTTTCCAGTACAACGCTCTCTACGCATTCATTATTACTGTCTCATTTCACACTACCCAGTCCACGCTGTCTGTTTGATTCTTGAGAGCACTGTTCTCATGAACTGTGACAGAATCTGCCAATCTGAAACAAAAACAGAAATTACTGTAAAATTACAGGTGAGCAGGCAGCATCTGTGCAGATGAATCACAGTTAATGTTTCACATCCACTGGGTCCATCTCTCCACAGATGCTGCCAGACGTCCTGAAATTTTCCAGCAACATTTGTTTTTGTTTGATTTTCAACATCAGCAATTTTTTTTCGTTTATGATTTCCTATTTTCTGCCAATATAATTTGGCTAAAAATTACGTTAAATGTTTTAAATATGACTGCGATGGATTGGCCAGATTCCACCAGCCCACTACTTTTGTTTGATTCACGTGACCAATGCCTTTCCACTTGTTCACCGCCCCCTACAGCTGCATATAAATTGACAAAATTGTGGCATTCTCTCGGATTGGTAATCAGGGGAGAGATTGATTGAAATTGTTGAAAACGTAAGATAAAATGAGAAAATACGGTATATTAAACGGGAAACTGAAAAGGAAAAAAGAACATCAAATGACAATTTTTTGATAAAATTGAAATGTAAGATTTGAAAGATTCAGAAAGTACTTTCATCCACAAACATACCACAATGTGGAATGTAATTTTTGGGACAGCCAATGCAAGCAGATTGCAAAATCTTAGTTTTAAAGTCTTGCTGCAACTGTTTTGGTTTTAATGAATGCACACATGGGATTCAGTGCTGTAATGATCCCCTAAACTGGAGAAGGAAATCTTTGCCTTCAAGGATACGTCCGGAATGTTCACTGATTCATCCCAGTAATGGCAGGACTGTCCTCTGGAAGCATATGAATAAAATTAGTCAACGTTCCATGGAGTTTCGAATGAGTGGTGAAGGGAATGTCTCCATTCACAAATTAATCATTCAGTAGAATTCAATACAGGGACCCATGAAATGATGATCAAATTGAAAAAGAACACGAACATACGATACACAATAGCTACGACAATTACTGTGTGAAAACCGTTGATTTCAGATCCACGGTAGCCTTTGGTGAAGACATTTACTGTCCAGAACCTGTCTGCACTGGAAGGACTGGAGACACACTATGAAGTATTTGAACTTCAGTCGCCTTTAGAAATAGCTGAGGCTCACTCAGGGCACCGGGAGTTAGAGATGTTTGCCTTTCAAACTTTTCGAACATTTTGTGGAAGAATAAAGGGAGTGCTAGATAATTTTCGTCTCCATGGAGACGATGTTCATGAACTGGATAGATAATAATTTACCTTATTGGAGTTTGTAGATAGAGACGTCATATTTAAAAAGCAAAGAGTTCATAGTGTAACTGTGAAATCTGTAGGTCACCCTCAGTGGGAGCATTGTGTGTAATCCTTCTCCTCATTCTCCACCAAAAACATGCAAAGAGGTTAGAAAGGGCACAGATGCTGTTTCCTCGATAACAAGATATTAGAAAGGCAAGTGACATTGTTTACTGAGACATAAAAATATCAGAAAGGAAGCAAACGGGTTGATAGAAAGAATGAAGGAGTTTATTCACGAGATGTGGAAATGCTGGAGCAGAAACACGCAAGTTTGAAATAAACAAGTGAGATTTTCACATAACGTGAGGTTTGAATGACTAAATCAGGGAAATCTCCTCTTTCGAGTGAATCAATAACTTTAGATTAGATTACTTACGGTGTGGAAACAGGCCCTTCGGCCCAACAAGTCCACACCGACCCGCAACCCACCCATTCCCCTACCCCTACATTTACCCCTTACCTAAGGATACGGGCAATTTAGCATGGCCAATTCACCTGACCCGCACATTTTTTTTGGAATGTGGGAGGAAACCGGAGCACACCCCACGCAGACAGGGGGAGAACGTGCAAACTCCACACAGTTAGTCGCCTGAGTCGGGAATTGAACCCGGGTTTCAGGCGCTGTGAGGCAGCAGTGCTAACCACTGTGCCACCGTGCCGCCTGTTAGTTAGAGATTCAAAACCATTAGTGAATGATTAAGAAAAGTTTGAATGAGAGTTTCTTCCAATCAATAGAGTTAGTTAAATCGTGAACGACTTTCCAGAAATAAAACGTAGAAGCTGATTTCACAGTGTTTTAAAAGTTACACGAACAAACATACAAGGAGGGAATTTACCATTGAGAGAAAGTCAGTGTGGTTGCGTAACAATTTCGAATTTGATTGACTTCAGACACAAAGACATTTCATGAACACGTACAACTGATTAAGATTGAATATAAAACGTTCATGGATTGGTAAGGTGTGGCGTGTTATTCAAGGTGAAACTCTGGAAATGGAGCTGATGTCCTAAAATAACTGCAGACAGAAATTATATCCAAATGAGTCGGAATTGAATCGTCACTTGGAGACGCAACACCTACTTTAAAGATTCGACCACATTCACATGATGTTATGAATATTTCGTACATTCTTTACTCCACCCAAGAAATGCACCAAGAAGACTCTGTTATTTTGTATTGTTAACCCTCTGTACTTCTCTGCAGCACGCCATTGAAGATAAAATATGCTCAGGCCAAAATTCAATTCAATACAATATTCAAACGGTTCAACATCTATTTTCCCGAAATTTAAAGCACTGCACATGGGAAATGTTATCCACCTGCTGAAAAAAATCACCTTTGGCTCTCTCTCCACACATGTCTCTTCACGTTTTAAATACTTGCAGTATGTTTGTTAATCAAGGAGTCACTATCCAAAAAAGGTCATTTCTCAATCCACAAACACGGGTATTTTCCCATAAACTTGGCTTTGCTCAATATCACCTTCTATCCGTACCCCTCAAGACAATGAATAATTGAAGCTGCTCCATGTGAGGCTCAAACTTAAAACTTCAGCACAGCACAGCCCACTGTACTGGCACAGAGATACCATGCACTGGCACCTGCATCACAGGAGCAACACATTAATGCTTACCTCCACATTCCTGGTTGTACCTTAACGTTTGGGAAACCGAATTTCTCTGATTCCATGGCTAGTAACGGGGATTATACGATCATCCTCACCAGTGGTTCTGACCGCAAGTGAGGAAAATGGTGAGCTACTCATTGGAAAGATGGGTAGATTTTTGAAATATATAATTTCAACATTTGCATTCACTAACCAATGAACATTTTATTTTGTTTTTCATCTGTAGAAATCTTAAAATCTTCATCTTTTACAGACTCAATGACAGATCTCCATTGTGTCTCTGGTATCAAATTCCAAAGTGTAAACCCGCTCTGAATTCTTCCACCACAGTCCGCTTTTAGGTAGTGTTGCTGTTGTGGGAAATGCACTTCTCCGCGTGTCAACTGCTGCTCCCAGCATTCTCTCTGACACTGCACTCATTTTCCTTCTGACACTTGCTCACTGGGTTGCTGTGATCATAATTGGTGTTGCATGGCCTAGGAAAATGATACAGATCAAGGTATTTGCATTGTTGAATTCAATTGTCTGTTTAGTCTTATTTAGAATTTTGAAAGTGTCTGTTCTGTACAGAAGAGGGTGTCAAAAACATCTGAGCAGAAGAAAGGTTTTCCGAATAATGACATTGAGCACTATGCACTCTCCTCCAGTCTGGAAAACAAATTCTCACTGGCAATTTAATAGACAATAGAAAATAGGTGCAGGAGTAGGCCATTCTGCCCTTCGAGCCAGCACTACCATTCATTATGATCGTGACTGATCATCCTCAATCAGTATACTGTTCCTGCCTTATCCCCATAACCCTTGAGTCCACTATCCTTAAGAGCTCTATCCAACAAGTCTTTCTTGAAGGAACACATCCTTCTTACTCGGGTTCTTCATTCCGTTGACTTCAAATCTTCACAGAATTCAACAGACTTTGTTACATAGTCTTTTCTTCATTTTTGTTCAGATCACTGTGAGCAGAGTGTCACAGTGGGAATGCCGTTGCCCCACAACCCAGAGGTCAGACCATAGTCTTGGAACCGTACTGTGCTATTCAGCATTTCACAAGACCAGGGAGAAATATCTGCTGTGCTGCATAATTTACGCAATTCACTTATTCATAAGTTCATACCTGGGCTATTATATGTGACGAGGTGGCCGAGAGGTTAAGGCGATGGACTGCTAATCTATTGTGCTCTGCACGCGTGGGTTCGAGTCCCACTCTCGTCGCTGTTTTCAATGTTGCTATTTTTGCATGTTCACACCTGTCTTATTGAAATTGGAACTCCAATGGTCAATTTATATGCATCGAAGCTATTATAAAATCCCAAAGAATAATTTGAGTCAGTTGCTTAAACTGCATTGAAACGTAGATCGCATTGGGATAATGAAAAGTAACGCGATTTTCTTTTTCAAGTCAAGCTGCTGTGACCTTTTATCATATGAAAGAGATCCAGGAAAACCAAAATACAAGAGATGCGAAGGGCATGTTTATGTAATGGGATTCTTAATGACTGTTTTGTCAAATGAAATCTGGAGCATGTTGAGTAGAAGTTATTCATCTTGGTGAGAAGAGCACAGAGAGAGAGCACAAAATAATGGAAATATTTCAAAAGGGGCATGGCGTGGGTGTTGGGGCACCGAGAACTGGCTATAAATGCACAGTAAAGAATTGCAGATATGGGTGCCATGCATGGATACGGAGAGACTTACACATTGGTCTCCACCTTGATGAAGGCTGGGAACAAGGCACAGATAAACACAAGATGTGGGAATCAAGCTCCAAAACGTTATGCATACACTGGATGCATCACATTGAACTATGAACAACTGGAGAAGTCAGCATGTTCACTGCAGGGACTGAACCTAATCTGTGGATCAATATTCGCAAATTCATGCAGCATTAGCACGAAAAATGATTTAGTGTGTCTTTAGACGAATGTCATTAACAGAAGTTTCGTTCTAATACCCGTGTGGTTGAAAGAAGAGGACACTATATGTCAAGGTGGATGACAACGTAACTAAGTTTGCTTTGAAATTGAGATCCATTTCATTATTGTACACAGTGGACAAGTTCATTTTAAATAATACAAACCACATTCCCTCACCTGGAATACAAGTGTGATTTCATTACAAACATTGCCCTTGCTAAGTAGCAGTTACTCAACATGAAAAATATGATGTAATTTTTATTGAGTATACATCAATTAGCACCATGATCTAACTTCGGATTGACTGCAATATGCACATGATAAACAATATTTAAGAAAGAATGTCTTTTGGAAGTAATGATTCGGTGCTGACGAAAAATAATATTAAATTCACATGATGCGGATATTCCACCAATGGCTCCAATGGTGGAAATGGTCAATGGGCACTATTTCTAAGTTGGTATAGAGGTGTGTGAGTTGCAAGGGTTGGGAGCTCCCAACTCATCTGGAGCAGCGTCTGCTCACATGGGCCAGGGAGCATTGGGGCAGCAGGCTGGGAGTTCCAAACAAACCTGGAGCAGCTTTTATTTACTTAGAGTAGCAGGGAACATTGGGGCAGCAGACTGGGAGATCCAACCTCACCCGGAGCAGCTTCAATTGACGTGGAGCAGCAGGGAGCATTGGGACATCAGACTGGGAAATGCAGCCTCACATGGAGTAGCCTGTATTGACATGGAGCAGAAGGGAGCATTGGAACATCAGACTGCGGGATCTTACCTAATTTGAAGCAGCTTCAGTCGACATGGAGCAAGGAGCTTTGCGACATCCGTCTGGGAGCTCCACTCTCACTTGGAGAAGCTTTTAATGTCAAGTAGCAGAGGGAAGCATTGGGACATCAGAGGGATAGATCCAACCTCAACTGGAACGCTTGTATTGACATGGAGGAGGGAGCATTTGGACATCAGAGTGGGAGCACCAAGCTCACAAGGACCACCTCTTAATGACATGTAGCAGCTGGGAGCATTTGGGCATGAGAGTGGTAGATCCAACCTCAACTGAACCGCTTCTATTGACATGGAGCAAGGAGCATTGAGGCCTCAGACTGGGAGCTCCAACTTAAATTGGAGAAGCTGCTATTGACATGGAGCAGCAAGGAGCATTGGAACGTCAGGTTGGGGGCTCCAACCTTGCCTGGAGCAGCTGGTATTTACATGGAAGAGAAGGGAGGATTGGGACATTAGGCTGGGGGAAAGGATATTCAACTATTTTAATCTGAAGTAAAATAGGTTTCGAAACTCAGATGTTAATTGATTTATGAAGAAACTTTCCCAAGAAAATAATTAATACTTCAGAGGCTAAAGACAATTCCTGCAAATATCCAACTCAGGAAAACGCATTGGTACAGAGAGAAATGGGAGTAATGTTTCATGTCTTTGTCTTTTCTTTTCTGGCCGACTCTGCATTGGATTATATCACTGAAAGGACGTTTTCACTCATTTCATGTTGTTCAGTTTCCTGCAAATACGGACAGGTCAGTAACGTAATCTAAATCTGAAAATTAATGGGAATACGCGATGTTATGATTACGCTGGAGTTTACCTCTAAATATGGTGAAAACGCAGCAAAGTAAGTTGCAATTTTCTTGATCACCAGCGACCTCATTGATTGGCTGCTCAAATTGTGAATGGTAGTTTTTTTTAAGACAATTTGAAGTGGATCATTGATGGTGATTATCTTTGTTCTTTGTTCACTTTGTGACTGTTACTGTTATTGCTCATGTCATTGTCAGCACCACAGCTCTGCAGCGTGTAAAATTTCAGTTGTGCATCTGGCCAGTGGTGCAGCTATTCTTATAGCTGGCTACGGATCAGGCGGGTGCAGGTTCAACCTTTGATTGGCACAAACGCATTGTGGAGATTCAGCACACATCCAAACTTTTTTTTGTTACACTGAGGTGGATAGTACTTGAAATGTTCATCTCCACGAACGAATATTCGTTTACTGTCTTCGATCAATTAAACATTACCAAGAGCTCTTAATGTTAAAAATCACATTGCATCAGATTGTATCGAACAAGCATATTTGGAAGCACCAGTGTTCCGTGCAGTGTTTCTTCATCAGGTGATTGTCAACTGTTGGACTCTAATCTGGCTTTGTATGATTTTTAAATTTGTCCACCCCAGTCCAACACCAACACATCTAAGTCATGGGTACCATCGACACCACGAACGGTCAGTTAAAGTCCAGGTGATCTTCCAAAAGATCGCGCATATTGACACACACGTCAAGTTTCTGCAGAAAGACACCCACCTGATGAAGGAGCGGCTCTCTGAAAGCTAGTGTTTCCAAATAAACCTGGTGGACTATGCCCTGATATTCTGTAATTTTTAACTTTGTATACCCAACTCAACCACTGGCACTTCCATATCATAGAGAACATCAGTCATGTCCCAGCGCAGTCAAAGAAGGCAATCTTGGAATAGCCTCACTCATTGTTCAGAAGGTACGTTTAATTTTCAGAAACCAACCTACTCAATTGTGAATTACTACAGATTGTTGATGTGCTGAGCTGTTTGTTTTAGCTTTACATTAAATGGAAGTCTGTTAGCTCAGTTCGCTGGCTAACTGGTTTTTGGTTTAGAGTGAGACTAACAACGTGGGATTAATTGTCGCACTGTCTCAGGGTGCCAGAAGGATCATCATCTCCTCTGCTTACGTGATGTGTAATACAATGTGACTCTAGTGAGTAGGAATGCACCTGTCGATGTCAAGCATCATTATCATTGCCATCGATTGCCTTGGTCATTTAGTCACAATGACCAGGAACGGGACTGAGTCCTTTTAATACTCACTGATTTAATGGGATACAGAAAAATGTTGTGAAAATAGACTTGATTGAAAACTGGGTTTCCAAGGGTCGCTGCGTTGTTTACACAAAATGTTACATTATCACAGGGCTTCTCACTCGGTCGGCTTCAATTCGGCACAGAATTCGATTCAACCACACTTCACGAACATGCTTCTGTAAGATCCTACAGACAACATGAAACACACTGCACTCATCATTAATCTTCACCATGGCTTCATCCAAGGACATAATGCACAGTTTTCATGAATACTGAAGACATAAGAATGTCATGCAAGAGTAAATTGAATTTCAGTTTAAATTGTAAAGTGATAAGAATCTAGAGTAAGATACAGAACGCCCGAAATTCATTTTTATTATCGTGGTCAGAACTCTAGTCAGAAAAAGGGGAAATCTGTCCCTGAATCCCCAATATCTAACCGCCAGTTTGCTCCATGTATCTAGTTGGAAACCTGTGTGAAGGAGCATGAAGCTTGAAAGAGCACCTGGGAGAATCCTCCACTGTCTGATCTGAAGCTACAACAGCAGCTGTGAGAGCGATGAGATAAAGGGGAGGACCTTGGTATTCCATGGTGTAGATTCACATTGTCCTCATCATGCTATTGTTTAAAACCCTCTGTCAGAAACAGCACAGACTGAGAGGAATAGGAGGGGATCATTTCACCCGCGCTACCCCGCCATTTGACATAATTACAGCTGATCGAACAGGTCAATGTCTTTTCCCAGCCCATCTACATCAACCTATCGCCCAAAGAGAAAAAGACACTGAATAAATCGAAACACTCTGTGCAACCGTGGGAGGGAACTGTGTTGAAAGACAGTGAGTATCTGCAGTGGGTTTTGTGAATGAGCAGCCAATTGCTGGCTGATCATATTTCAAATGATATAATTTTCTTAAAACTCACCACCAAGAAAGTGAGGAACCTTCTCTGGTCAGTAGCAGGGACGAGAACTCCAGACGATGGGAACTGACGATGAAGCAGCAGAACAATCATTGAATCAGCTGAAATCTGAACAAAATTGCGATTCTGGGGGGAGTCAAACCCACAAACTGTGAATCGCGATCTTCACAATGCAGTAGATGTCCACCACGTCTTTCATTGTGCCACTGAGCTGCGCTAGCCTCCATTTTACTGCACCAAAAGTTACAGTATTCAAGTCTTTCAATAAATATCTGTTTATTTTCGCCCCACCTTCCAGTACCTGGTCCTTGTCTGTGCATGCTCTAGCTCCTCAAGTGTTCAGCTAAATACTCCTGAAGTATTTGGATGACTATTAGCTTTACCACACGTTCAAACAGTGAGTTCCAGACAAACAACACTCTCCGGATGTAAACATGCTTCCTAAATCTTCACTGAACATCCTCCCTGTAGCGTTTCATCTATAACCCTGGTTATTTATCATTCCCATAAGAAGTTTATTCCTTTCAAACGTATCTATCCCCTTTCTGTGCACGTTAATCAATTTCTCTCTCAGCTTTCTCTGCTCTCAGATAGAGAGCCCCAGTCGAGCTCATCTATCTTTGCATTGGCGAGAATGTAGTGCTTTAAAAGCACATAACGTCTGGCAGCATCTGAGGAGCAGGAGAATCGATGTTTCGGGCATAAGCCCTTCATCAGGAATGAGGCTTTTGTGTCGGGGTTGAGGGAGGGGAATGGGGTTGGTGGTCAGGTAGCTGGGAAACCGATAGATGGATGAAGAGAGGTAGAAGGTGGTAGTTCGGAGGGGCAATGATGGCCGGATTCAGAGAGCAGTGCCTAGCTGGAGGCTTGGGATTGGGATAATGTTGGGGGAGGTGAAATGAGGAAACTGTTGAAATACACATTTATCCCGTATGGTTGCAGGGTCCTAAGGTGGAACAAAAGATTTTCTTCCTCCAGGCATCGGCTGGCAATGGAATGTCGGTGTTTTTTTTTCCCGAAACATCTATTTTTGTACTTCTCAGATGCTGTCTGACTTGCTGTGCATTTCCAGCACTACACTCTCGACTCTGAGCTCCAGCACCTGCAGCCCTCACTTTCGCTTATCTTCGCAGGGGCAATGGTCGAGCTCAGGCACCACGTTGATAAATCTCCTCTGACCACAATCCCGTCCAAACGCATGTTTCCTGAAGGCTGGCAATCACAACAGAATAAAGTTATCAAAAGAAATGTAGAAATATCGGAACAAAATTAGCAGGTCTAGTGCATCTGGGGAGACATTTTCGAGCCAAACCATCCGCCTTTGGAATGAATGGTATGTGTAGATGGGGCAGGAACGTGAAAGAAGATGGGCAGGGTCTAAAATGATTGAACTCCATGTTGGGTACTGAAGATTGCATGTTCTCTCATTCGGAAATGACGTGCCACTCTTGCAACTTGCACAGGCCATGCGGGAGCTCTGCAGCAGACCAAACTGACATGGAGGCATAGGAACACAGTGGGAATTGGCAGTGACAGGAATCTAGAAGCTCAAGTTCTTTTTTTGCTTGCAGACAGAACATAGGTGTACTCGCGTTTGTCACCCATTCTGTTTTTCTCTCCCCAGTCTTGACGAGATCACATTGTGAGCAGGAAATCCAGTTTGCTAAATTGAGTGAGAGGCAGATAAATCACTGGAACTTTACACAGTGAGGAGAGACATCGTAAACAAGTAGCATTGCATCTTCTGAAATTTCGTGAAATTGTGCCATATGGGGAAGTGTTGGGGGCCAAGGAGGACTGGATGATGGTGCTCAGAGAGAAATTGTCCTACATAGTGGCGGTATTCAGTGGTATGGGCGAGTGGGGAAAGGGCATTAGAATGTATATTTTCCTGAGCTACCTTCTATAAGTAAACACCTCACTACGAGCAAAACTACCTAATGATTTTCATTCCAACACCGACTCTAGGTACAGCTTACAGAAGTCACGTGTTTGCACAGTCACTGTCATTGTGTCTCCCCGGGATCAGCAGCACTCCCCCACGCTGATTCAGACAGCACAGTTCTTACTCTGACATGTCCGTTCGAGAATGGAAGGACAGGTATTAATAACCCACTCTTGTAACAGAGTACCTGTATTGCTCAATCACAATCGCTTAACTATCCGAACCCCTTTTTAAATCACTTGATACAGAGCCTTGTATGGCTTGGCATCACAAATTCACATCTGAATACTTCGGAAAGTTTTGTGGACTTTGCCTCTCCGATCCTTGCATGCACTGTGTTTCAGATTTCAGCCACCCACTGCTTGCAAACGTATTTCCACGCATTCACTGTAATCTTTCTGCCTCTGATATATTGTCAACACAGGAGAAAACGGAGTTTCGTGGAATGATTGGTTCGGCTGGGATTATTCTCTTTGAAATAAAGGAGGCAGAGGGGACCTGTATAATCACATGATAACATTTATAAACGTTCAATATTCATGGGATCTTGACAGGGTAGTTATGGGCAGGTGTCCTCCTCTGGTATGAGGAGGACACCAGAGGACATGAACCCAGAATTAGATTTTGCCTATTTAATTCAGAAATGAGGAGTCATTTCTTTGCTCAGGGGCCAGTGAATCTGTGGAACTCCTTACCGAAACTGTTGTTGAGGTTGAGTTGTTGTGCATTTTCAAACTGTGCTAGACAGATCAGAAAGACGATAACGCTTTGTCGAGGCAATGCAAGAGAATGGAGTTGAAGATTATCAGATCAGCCATGAGTTCATTGAATGTTCGAGCAGACTCGATGGTCTGAATGGTCGACTTCCACTACTGCATCATTTGGTCTAATGCCTTACTTTGTTGATAAGTTTCGAATTTTGAGGGGATGGGATGAAGTGATAGAAAAGGTTTCTCAAACTGATCAGACAGATCAGGAACTAGGCTCATAAGCTCATAAACAAGAATTGTGCTGAGGCCTGGAGACAACAAATGGCGCTGGGCACACCACAGTTGTGCATGTGCAGAAGTTGTGGTTGCTCAAGAAAATTGGTGGATCTAATATTGTTGCCAACTTGGTGATCACGCTGGATGACGGATCCCAGCATGATGCACACAGCAAAAGATTGTGAAAGAATGAAAGGCTCATTTCATTGGAAAAGTTTTCTGCGGTTCCAATTCAATTGACTGTTTAAGATACTGATCAAAAGTTTGTGTGGTGTATTACATTAAAATTCACAATCCAACTGGATAAAATATTGCACCTGATCTCTCCTTATTTGTATTGCTTTCATTAGATGTAAATTCATAGAAAGTCAAGATGGAATGAAAGGAGGAAAGAAACGTTTGCACTCCTTTTCATTATCCCAATATAACTTCCAACGGAAACAAATTGCTTTATTTCGACTTTGATGAGGTTTCGATTTATCACAAATCTCCGGTGTAATGAAGGGCAAGAGCAAGATTCTCCATCCAATGTGTATTAAAGATGTGAGGCACAAACGAAAACCACAGCTGTTTTTGATAGAAGTAACAGCCAGAGTAGGATTCATATCCACACATGCACAATGATAGACCAACCCGTCGCCTTCACCTCTGGGCCACTTCAGCCCATTGCAAAGGGGCTCACATGTGACCACATCAAGATTACATATGGTGCACCCAGGGGATAAGAAATTCCCTGAGAGGAATCGAATCCACACCATTATGTTTCTGCATTCAGCGAATAATAATACCAGCAAAATCCAAAGAATTGACCTCGTCCTTGGAAGGAATACCTGTTCTTGATTCATTCCGAGTCGGAACTGTCTCAGAATTAACCAGCAAACATGAAATTGCCGTTACATTCACAAGCATATTTAGACTTGACGCATAATTTCTTCAGACAGTTTCTCTCTCACGTGAAGAAGTATATATGGAGAGAGAAGTGAAGGTGATGTTTTAGCTCGATGGGCTTTCTCATATGGCTGAACCTGAACTGGGTAAAATTTCCGGAAATGCAGTTTTCTTCATTTCATTTTATTAATTTGGATGCAACTTCATTTTGTTCATTGCAATGATCGGAAGTGAATTGGATTTATATCATTGGAACTTTTAATGTTGCATTCAATTTTGCTTCCGAATTTATTTCAGCTTAAAGAAAATACTGTCGAGAAAAACAGAAGGTTAAACTACAAAACAAGATGCCAGTTTTGATGCTCAGTTACTTTGGCAGGTTTCTGTGGGTATCAAATGAACCCAACATCATGCCGATTGTCCTCCCAGCTTTAAGGCGTGGGATTAAAACAGGAAATCGATCTCCAAGAGACAGGTCACTTCCTATTCATTATGGAATATCTTTCCTCGACAATATACAAAATCTACTCAGTTCCATTTATCACGTTTCATGTAGAATATTAATATAAATCGTTCAAAACTCTGATGGTTCTTTGCTCAATATTATTCAGCTGCATACGTTCCCGATATTTCTTCACATCTAAATTCGTCCAAATTAGACATTGTTTCCTCACAACTTCCACCGCCCACACACCTCACCCCCCCCCCCCCACCGCACCACCACCCCCCCCCCCCCACGCACACACACCCCACATTTACACTTTTACCTGGCCACAGGCTGTCTCTCTCCTGGCGAAACTCACTGCTTCTGTGCCTCGAAATGTGTCTCTCCAAATATTTGGAAATGGATTCTCAGAGTGACAGAAATTCTGCTCTCATTATTTCTTTGCCCGACATCGATGGTTTTGAAAGCCTGACGTTCAGAAATTTGCGAACTTGAAAGAGAGAATTTACCACCTATTTACTCTCTCCAAACCTCAAATACTCTGGAAAACTTCCATTCGGTTTTCCTTGGTTCAGTTTCAAATTTTCCAACACACAAATAAATAAAATTCCATCCCCACGAAACGCCATCAGCATCGTCTCTAATGTCTTAGCGGCCCAGTAAACGCTGGCAGTGTCCTCTCTGATAGAATCACAGATTCCCAACAATGCAGAAAGTACAGTTCAGCCAATCAGGTCTGTAGGGACATTCGAAACAGCACCTCAACCAGACCTAGCTCCCGTCTTTATCCTGGCATGACTCTGGCTTGTGATTTCAAATAAACCTGTTGGAATGAAACCTGGCATCGTGTGACTGCTGACTTTATCACTGCGTTACCCATGGCTAACTCACTTAACTTACTCAATTCACTCCCTGGACACATCAACGAATTTAACACGGCCAATCCACCTAACCTACAGACTTACCAGCAGTGCGAACTAATGAGCAAATATACCACCATATTGAACACTATCTGTATCATGTTTAATGGCTTTATACACTGGCAACTCAGCCGGGTGAAAGCAAGCTGCGCCCTCAAACCGAGCTCAATGCATCCAAACGCGGTTCTGTGCTGTACAACCTCATTAGTGCTGCTGGAAATGTTTCTGCACTCAGATCTGAATGGGTTTACTCTGTTTTCTTCCTTAGATTGCTGCTTTTCATAAACACACAGTCAGGAACAACTCTATATAATGGTTTTCATTGCAACACGAAACACAATGTGGAGTTTGCAGAAGTTACGTGTTTGCACTTTCACTGACACACTCTCACCCCAGGAGCTGCAGTCCTTCCCCAGCTGATTCTGACAGCACTGTCCTTCCTGTGACATAACCAATCGAGAATGGAAGGCCAGGCATTAATAACCTTCAATGGGGAACAGAGCGACAGGTATAAAACATTTACGATGCCCCCAGCGGAGAATTGAGCCCAGTGACAGGCGGGGACACTAACCACGATACTGTGGAAGACAACAAAATCGAAGGAGGCCCTGCAGCCTGTTGTGGCCGCACTTGGCCAACACAACTGCTTAACGGCCTGAAACAAGATTTCCATTATTTAGCCCATAGTCTGATATGTCTTGGCATCACAAATTCACATCTGAATTTTTTTCAGGTTAAAAGACTTTTCGCTTCTCTGACCGTTTCTGCCCATATAATCAAACCTTTCTGCCTTTTCCCAAAATCTCTTGGCCACAGTGTTCAATCCCTCCATCAATAACAAACGCTTCTTTCAGTCTATCCTATCCATATCCCTCATTATTTTGTACATCTCAGTCATGTCTTCTCCAATCTCCTCTGCTCGGCGACGAACAACCCCAGTCTGTCCAATCACTCTTCATAACTGAAACTCTTCAGCCCAGACAATATCCCATTGAATCTCTCCTGCAACGTTCGCAGTGCCATCACATACTGTGAATTGCAGAACTGCACACAGTACTCCAGCGAGAGCTAAATTAACTTTTTGTCTGCTCTGTTACAGCGTGAGGGCGTCGCTGTCTCGGGAGTATTGACTGCGATCCCTAATCGCACAGCGGGTAGTCGATACTCAACCGTATTGCAGTGAGTCTGGAGTCACATCGAGGCCTGACCAGGTAAGAATAGCAGGTTCCTTCCTCAAAGGACGTCAGTGAACACGATGGTTTTGTTTTTTTTCAACAATTGGCCATGTATTTATAGGTGTTATTAGACTCGTAATTCCAGATAAGTATTGTATCCCAATTCTAACACCTGGCATGTTTGGAGTCAAACCCGGGTCCCTGGTTCATCTGTTTGGTATCTGAGTTAACTATAATCGTGCTCGGCCATTGCGGAAAACCCGTGAAAGTAATCTTTCTGAAAGCAGTCGCTTTTCCTCGATATTGTCCTGTATCATTTTCCTGAGCTTGACCGCCCATAATCGCAAGTCCATATCAGTAAAAGCTGCTACCTGAGGATTGGCCTCACAACAGCGGTAACCAAATGGATCAACTGATCTGCAGGTCCCGATGGTGGGGTTGGGGCACGTTCACCCAGCAACAGTGACCGCAGCAGCACAGACTGAATGGTATCAATGTGAGAGTCAGTGTTGGATTCTGCAGTGCCTTAATGAAATAGCAAATGACTCCACAACCACATGATGAAAGAACAGCGCTCCGAAAACTAGTGCTCAGTTAAATCTGTTCGACTCTAAACTGGTATTGTGTGGTTTTTAACTTTTTACACCATAGTCCAACACCGGCATCTCTAAATTAATGTAATGGGGCTGTGGGACGGAAAGTTCAGTTAGTGATCGTAGGAGGGAGTGAAATCTCTGAGAACGGGT
Source organism: Hemiscyllium ocellatum (assembly GCF_020745735.1). Lineage (NCBI taxonomy): Eukaryota > Metazoa > Chordata > Chondrichthyes > Orectolobiformes > Hemiscylliidae > Hemiscyllium > Hemiscyllium ocellatum. Next base: position 120,253,760 of record NC_083407.1, on the reverse strand, counting down.
GGATTTGAATTCTGATATATGAAATACAGAAATGTGAGCGAGCAGAATTTGAAGGGAAAAGATTATCACCTTGGAAAAACTTACCTTATCAAAACAACTGATTCCTTTGTGTTTCCCAAGAGCTGGAGCAAATAGAAAAATTGCTGCTGTAACTCGGATTCGAACCGAGGTTGCTGCGACCACAACGCAGAGTACTAACCACTATACGATCACGGCATCCCACAGACGCGTGCGCGGACTGTGTGCAATAAGTACAGTCTCATAGGGCATATTAGGCAGCGCACCAAATGCACAATATCAGTGCTCAGCGAACAGTGGCAGATATGTGGAAACTCAGAATGGGCTGATCGTTTAATGTCGGTTCCCTCAGAGGCTGTGGTGATTGAATAATATGCTGAAGTAGATTTCTCCAAAACATCAAAAACTCCGGGGACAGTGCCAGTGTTGTTGAAATATATGCTTCAATCGTAATGCAGTTTAACATTGGCTACTTCACCAGTTTCCCCACACAAGGCAGTAACCACTGCTGCCACATAGTCCCAATTCCCAGCCCCAGAATCAGAGGAACTGAGTGGCGCAGTCGCGAAGATGTGCGAAAAAGCTTTATCAGCCAGTGGGTGGTTGGAATTTGGAATATACTATCTGCATTGTTCAGAGCGACAGAAACCCTTACAACCTGAATAAATATTCAGATGCCAAAACATATAAGGCTGTGGGGTAAGAATTGTGAAATGTGATTCAGTTCATTAGGCAGTTGTATTTGAGAAGTGTGGCCACAATTGGTTGAAGGGCCTCCTTTGACACTCTTGTTCTCGGTAGTATAGTAGTTAGTATCCCCGCCTGTCACAGGGCTCAATTCTCCGCTGGGGACAGTGTAAATATTTTAAAACTGTCGCTCTATTCCCAATTGCGGGTATTGATACCTGTCCTTCTATTCTAGATGGGGCATGTCACAGGAAGGACAGTGCTTCCTGAATAAAGGTGGGGAAGGACTGCAGCTCTCAGGAAGGCTGTGTGTCAGTGAACGGCCAAACACGTGCCTTCTGCAAACTTCACCTTGTGACTGTGTTGGAATGAAGAGTATTTGACAGACTTGTTCTGGATAGAAGTGTTTACTCGAAGCAGGAAGCTGAGGAAGAAACAACGTAAACATATTCAAATATGAGTGCAGAAACATTTCCCACAGCACGAATGAAATTGTAAAGGACAGAGTACCTTTTCGATACATTGAATTTGGGTTCATTTATTCTGATGAGGCTGTTACCAGGGTATAAAACCATTACAAAATGATACAGAATTTACTCAGTATGATGGAACATTGTCTCAGTAATTCGCACTGGTTTTCAGAGGGAGGGTTGGGTTGATTGGCAAAGTTAAGTTGCCCTCTCGTGTCCAGGGAGTGAATTAAGTAAGTTAAGTGAATTTGCCATGGGTAATGTGGGGATAAGGTCAGAAATCACAGGACGTCAGATTATACTCCAACAGGTTTATTTGAAATCATAAGGGGGGAGGGATTCCCCTTCTTCAGGTGAAATATATGGAAATAGCGAGGGGAGGTGGGTCTAGGTGAGATGCTCTTCAGAGAGTCAATACCGGCCCGATTGACTGAAATGCTCTTTCTGCACTGTAGGATTCTGTGATTCCATGAATTGATAATGACGGGGTTTACTGGGTGTAAAGCCATTAGAGAACATGCTGATGGGGGTGTACTGAACATGAGATTTTATTCACTTGTCTTCTTGGAAAACTAAGAACAGTTATCCTTGAACCAAGGAAGACATAATGGTTTTTTCTGCAGGTTATGAAATGTTTGGTCAGAGTAAACAGGTGGAAAATTCCATCTTTCAAGTAAGTAAACATCTAGATATCTGGTGTTCAATACCTTCAATCAAACCTTTGAAGGAGAAAGAAATGATGAGAACAGAATCGCTGTCACTCCGAGAATCTGGTTTTCAAAATATTTGGAAAGGCACTTTTGTTGACATGCAAGGAATAAATTTCACAAGGAGAGACACAGCGTGTGGGTAGGTAAAGGTGTAGGGGTGGGGTGTAGTCGGTCGGAAGTTGTGGGGAAACAATGTCTAAGTTAGTTGACTTTAAATGTAAAGAAATTCCTTTAATGTGTGCAGCTGAATAAGATTCAGTTCCAAAAGTCTGCATTTTGAAAGATTTGGCATTATATTCCACCTAAAGCATTGTAAATGGAACGGAGTGGATTTTTATCTTTTGTGAAGGGAAGATATTACATAATGAATAGGAAGTGACCAGTTGCATGGAGAACGACTTCCTGCTTTCATCACATGCGTTAAGGATGTGAGAACAAACACCATGATGTTTGGTCCATTTAGTACTCTGTGAAATTTGCCAAAGCAACGAGCAACAAAACTGGTGGGTTTTCTTTTGCACTTTAACCCTCTGTTTCTCTTAGCAGTATTTTCCTTAAGCTGAAATAAAGTCAGAGCAAATTTGAATACAACATTAATCGTTCCAATGAGATATATCGAATTCACTTCTGATTATTAATGAACATGTTGAGGTTTCAGCAAAATTAAAATGAAACGAACCAATCAGCGGTTCTTGCGATTTAATCCAATTCAGGTTCAGCCAAAAGAGAAAGGCCATTGAGCGACAACATCGCCTTTATTTCCCTCTCCATGGCTGCTTCTTCACGTGAGAGAGAAAGTGACGGAAGAAATTATGAGTCAAATGTACGTGTAAATATAAAACTCAGTTCTGACTCAGAATGTATCAGTGACAGTTATTCATTCTGACCAGCATGGCTATTTATTGGAATTTGCTGTTATTATAATTCTGGTGAAGGCAGAAGCACAATGGTGTGGTCATATGTCACCCCTCTACAAAATGTGCAGAGGGGACCGAGGGATTATGGTGGTGGGTAATTATACCGCTGTGCTCCACATTCACAGGGTCGAGTAACACTCTGGTTGCTAACTTTATGTACCGCTCTAGCAGTTTTTATTTGCAGCTCACACTCTGGTATACACTGGATCGAGAATCTTGTTCTTGCCCTTCACTGCACGGGAGATTCACAAATAATCGACACCACATTAAAGTCGAAATGAAGAGTGAGAGCAGCCATTCTATTCAATTGTAGATGAAATTGGTGAAATGAGAAAGAACCCATTTTTCTTTCCGCCCTCCATTCCATCTTGTCTTTCTATGAATTTACATCGAAAGAAAGAAAAAAAAACCTACAGATCGGGAGCACAGGCTTATCCAGTGGGTTGTTCATGAGTATTTTAACCTAACACTTCACACAAAAATCTGATCAGTATTTCAAACGGTCAATCGGAATTGGAACCACAGAAAATGTCTCCAATGAAACAAACATTTCATTCTTTCACAAATTTCTGCTGTGTGTGAATCATACAACAATCCATCATCCAGCGTGATCACTGACTTGCCAACTGTATAAGATCTAGCAACTTCCTTCAGCAATCACAGCTTCTGTACACAGCCACCTGTGCTGGGCCCAGTGTCATTTGTTGCCCCCAGGCCACAGCATATTTCTTCTTCCTGAGTTTATGAGCCTTGTTCCTGCTCTGTCTGATCTGTTCAATAAACCTTTTCTGCCACTTCATCCCATCCCCTCACAATTCTGAACTTATGAATAAAATAAGGCGTTAGACGAAATGTTAAACCAAGTGGAAGTATGCTATTCAGCGCAAGGAGTCTGCTCAACCATTCAACGAACTCATGGTTGATCTGATTTGGAAATGCTGGTGTTGGACTCGGGTGTACAAAGTTAAAACTCTCACGACACCAGGTTATAGTCCAACAGGTTTAATTGGAAACACACTAGTTTTCGGAGCGACGCTCCTTCATCAGGTGATCACCCGATGTAGGAGTGTCGCTCCGAAAGGTAGTGTGTTTCCAATTAAATCTGTTGGTCTATAACCTGGTGCTGTGTGATTTTTAACTTTGTAAACCCCAGTCCAACACCGGCATCTCCCAATCATATTTTACCTGTCCAGTAACGTCAAGTGACCTGTCGCACATAATTGAACATTCTAAATATTCCGACAGCTGGAGAAATCGGAGCTATAAGACCTAGGAGTGGAAGTAAGGCCATTCGGCCCAACGAGTCCACTCCACCATTCAATCATGGCTGATTGGCATTTCAACTCCACTTACCAGCGTTCTCCCCGAAGCCCTTAATTCCTCGAGACAACAAGAATCTATCAATCTCGGGAAAATGATCAATGCAGCATTTCTTAACAACGCTGCGGTGGGGAAATTGTTTTAGGTGGGACTCGAACCCACGCCCCTTTCTAGACCGGGAACCTAGATCCAGTCCCTTAGACCGCTCGGCCACACTACTAGCCAATTGAATAGCAAAGCAGTTTCTGCCCAGTTTCGAACTGGGGACTTTCCGCGTGTTCGGCGAACGTGATGACCACTACACTACAGAAACAAGCCTCAAACAAAGGCCAAACAAAAGCAAACATTGGACAAAATAATCAGCCCAGAAAATTGTGGAAAGACCAGTTAAAGAGGTCACAAAGGGTCGAGAGATCCAGTCACAACCAGCCCGAGAGTTGTGCTTTGAAGAGTTTTATGCATACTTCCTGGCACCTTGACTTGCAGCCAGTGCCTGAGCGTTATACACCTCGCTTGAGAATGACGACAAGTGAAGGGTGTTTTCATGAAACCCATTGAATGCTTAGAATCCAGAATTTTGGTAAAATGTTGTAAAATATTTCCCAGATCATAGAAGTCAGCTCAACATTATTGAAATCAAAGTACTGGTAATGGTCTTCAAGACCACCAAATTACTGTTCGGTGAAATACGCTTTGTACGTGCCTTATTGTTCTCAGGATGAATAATCACAGCAAACATCACAGTCTCACCAGATCCAAAGATATGCAAGATAAACCTTATTATAATTTACACACTATATCTTTCCCAGACCCATGATGACACCTTATTTCTTATGACTGAGGATACTACACGTAACATGTATCGAGATGAAGCAAGTCCTGAATATAGGATTTTTTTCTGATAGATTTCCAAGCCAAAAATTATGATAAAAATTTAATTGTGGCTCATTACATTGTCAAAAGATCCCCATTAAATGTATTTATTTGTTTATTCAGAGACAACATTGAAACAGATACATTGATAAATGCTGTTGACTGTATGCTTCTGTGAAAATAAATCTCCCTTATGGCTTACTTTCTTTATAATTCTGACTCAAATGTCTAAATATTGATGAGATGAAAAATTGCATGAATTAAGTACAATGCAGAATTTGTTCTTATTATATATTATATTTCTTCAGAAGAAAAGTAGAGAAACCAAGTATAGAAATTTTGAAGATCTGAGAATTTTGAATGACAAACCATTTCTGATCAATGGTCACTGAATGTCTAATGTCTTTCCATATCATCATGCCAGAATTTGCATTCTCGGCTGACAGATTAAGAAATATCTAGTCAACATCAGAGCAAATCCATTTAGACATATTGAATCATTTACTTTGCCAAAGTTCTAAAATTAATTATCAATTCATTGTCATTCCAAAAATCACACAGTTTAGGTTTTGTAACAAACATTGTCAAATTCACATTTTAATTTAATCCAGTATTTCTTAGTGTCATTATTTTAAAAAAAAGTTCTCTTATTTCAGGATTGCACAAATACAAACTAATTAATGATTCCTTATCCAACACTCACAGGTAATATCTGTTCCCTTCTCATTTGAATGTTCACTGAAATCATTGGATTAATATTCATCCTGACAGATTAAGAGAGGTCTGATTATTTTACACTCCAATAAATGCTGTTCATTTTTACACATGACATATGAGATTTCTAATCATTTTTAAATTCGCTATGAAATGTTTTTAAGATTAATTGTTGCTTATATCTAATAGTTAAGAATTGACCAAATCCAGTGTATCTAGTTTTAAGTGTGTAGTTAAGGCTCAGTAACATAAACGCATTGCATTTTACAGATACCAATTGTAGCGAATGGTGATTCTTATTTCAATACTTGAATCTTAGTTGATTTGCAGTTCTGGGCTGCCCCCACCTGGAATAGAATGGTCCATATTGGCTCATACAAAATGCCTGACTTTCAAAAACAGGCAGCCTACCTTAGAACTAAATGACAAGGTGTCAGGGGGTGATAAACTAGACTAACATTCTGTCCCAGCCTTAAATTAAAAGAAAGCACACTACCAATGGACCGAGTCCAACGCCAGGACTACAACATTCCAGACATTTCTTTATAAGAGCATGCCGACATACAGACAAATAAGCAATCCTGATCTTCATAAATGAAAGGATAATTGCCCCAATAAATGAATAAACAGAAGCTGCAGGGTGCAGCCCAGTTAACTCACAAAGCAGCTATTATGACAACAGAAGAGTTCATTTGTCAGTTATAGTTATTATTTTACAGTTACTCAGAATATTAAACAAAGGTTCTAATTACAGATTCTTGAGTATAATAGGGGAAATTTGCAACATAAGTTTGATACATGTAACCAATGCCTACTACAAACGTCATAGCAAAGCATTTAGACTGAGATTTGAAGTTACTTAGTTTTAGGAATTAACTTCACGGTATGATGTTGATTGCCCATTAATTACGAAGTCCTGACAGAAAGAATAGCTGTATAATTTTACACAATGTAACGAACTTTATAACACAAGTCATATTACTAATCTTATAGCAAGTAAGCTAAAATTAACTGTCTTTTCTATTTCTTTGTACATACATAATTAAGACAGTGAAAAATATAAGGGGTAATTGGCTTTGATAAAATAAAATATAATGACTAGCAGAATTCAAAATTTCCCAACTCATAAGGTATCCTGAGAGGCCCGAGAGAGTTCAGGAATAACTTTGGAATTTCTGTCAATAAGACGCACGGAAAGTTCCCAATTGGAATCTAGGGATGTCCATGAGAATGCCCAACTGCGATTATGTGATTCAATTGGGTGTTTGGATGAGGAGGGAAGGGCTGTAACCACATTGCATGTGGCCATTGTGATGCAGAAAGTCCATAACAATGCTGCTTTTTACTGTATATGTTACAGTGTGTCATGGATCTCCCTTCCGTGATTGGACTCGGGGGATGATCCCTTCATTAACTGATTGCTGCACATGCCTCAGCTCACAGCTGCAAATGTGTTGCTGGTCAAAGCACAGCAGGTTAGGCAGCATCTCAGGAATAGAGAATTCGACGTTTCGAGCATAAGCCCTTCATCAGGAATAAGAGAGAGAGAGCCAAGCCGGCTGAGATAAAAGGTAGGGAGGAGGGACTAGGGGGAGGGGCGATGGAGGTGGGATAGGTGGAAGGAGGTCAAGGTGAGGGTGATAGGCCGGAGTGGGGTGGGGGCGGAGAGGTCAGGAAGAGGATTGCAGGTTAGGAGGGCGGTGCTGAGTTAAGGGAACCGACTGAGACAAGGTGAGGGGAGGGGAAATGAGGAAGCTGGAGAAATCTGAATTCATACCTTGTGGTTGGAGGGTTCCCAGGCGGAAGATGAGGCGCTCCTCCTCCAGCCGTCGTGTAGTTGTGTTCTGCCGGTGGAGGAGTCCAAGGACCTGCATGTCCTCGGTGGAGTGGGAGGGGGAGTTAAAGTGTTGAGCCACGGGGTGATTGGGTTGGTTGGTTCGGGCGGCCCAGAGGTGTTCTCTGAAGCGTTCCGCAAGTAAGCGGCCTGTCTCACCAATATAGAGGAGGCCACATCGGGTGCAGCGGATGCAATAGATGATGTGTGTGGAGGTACAGGTGAACTTGTGGCGGATATGGAAGGATCCCTTGGGGCCTTGGAGGGAAGTGAGTGTGGAGGTGTGGGCGCAAGTTTTACATTTCCTGCGGTTGCAGGGGAAGGTGCCGGGGGTGGAGGTTGGGTTGGTGGGGGGTGTGGATCTGACAAGGGAGTCACGAAGGGAGTGGTCCTTGCGGAACGCTGATAGGGGAGGGGAGGGAAATATATCCTTGGTGGTGGGGTCCATTTGGAGGTGGCGGAAATGGCGGCGGATAATACGTTGTATGCGCAGGTTGGTGGGGTGGTAGGTGAGAACCAGTGGGGTTCTGTCTTGGTGGCGGTTGGAGGAGCGGGGCTCAAGGGCGGAGGAGCGGGAAGTGGAGGAGATGCGGTGGAGGGCATCGTCGATCACGTCTGGGGGGAATCTGCGGTCCTTGAAGAAGGAGGCCATCTGGGTTGTGCGGTGTTGGAATTGGTCCTCCTGGGAGCAGATGCGGCGGAGACGAAGGAATTGGGAATATGGGATGGCGTTTTTACAGGGGGCAGGGTGGGAGGAGGTGTAGTCCAGGTAGCTGTGGGAGTCAGTCGGTTTATAATAGATGTCTGTGTTGAGTCGGTCGCCCGAGATAGAAATGGAAAGGTCGAGGAAGGGGAGGGAGGAGTCTGAGACAGTCCAGGTGAATTTCAGGTCGGGACGGAAGGTGTTAGTAAAGTTGATGAACTGTTCAACCTCCTCGTGGGAGCACGAGGCAGCGCCGATACAGTCATCGATGTAGTGGAGGAAAAGGTGGGGGGTGGTGCCAGTGTAGTTGCGGAAGATGGACTGTTCCACATATCCTACGAAGAGGCAGGCATAGCTGGGGCCCATGCGGGTGCCCATGGCAACTCCTTTAGTTTGGAGGAAGTGGGAGGATTGAAAAGAGAAGTTATTCAGGGTGAGGACCAGTTCAGTCAGTCGAAGGAGGGTGTCAGTGGAAGGGTACTGGTTAGTGCGGCGGGAAAGGAAGAAGCGGAGGGCTTTGAGTCCTTCGTGATGGGGGATGGAGGTGTACAGGGACTGGATGTCCATAGTGAAAATAAGGCGTTGGGGACCGGGGAAGCGAAAATCCTGGAGGAGGTGGAGGGCGTGGGTGGTGTCCCGAACGTAGGTGGGGAGTTCTTGGACTAAAGGGGACAGGACCGTGTCGAGGTATTGGGAGATGAGTTCGGTGGGGCAGGAGCAGGCTGAGACAATGGGTCGGCCGGGGCAGGCAGGTTTGTGGATTTTGGGCAGGAGGTAGAAACGGGCGGTGCGGGGTTGTGGGACTATGAGGTTGGAGGCGGTGGATGGGAGATCCCCTGAGGTGATGAGGTCCTGGATGCCTCAGCTCAGCCTGCCTCCTGAGTCCTCATTCCCCGTCAGGGGGAAAACACTTCTACAGCTATGATGACATTTCAATTCAATACAAACATTTATTGTGTGTGAAATGATTACATTCAGAGCGATATAATTTTCAGGATAAAATTGCTTTACATTTACTTTTTTTAGTGTACAAGAAAACATTTTGATTTTATCAATTTGTTCTTTTGTTCAACCAACACGAAGTTTTAAATTATTGTAAAGACTACAATGGGGGAAAGGGGAATGAGTCTTCAGCTCAAATGTCAAATGAAATGAAATGACTGTTTCCATTTTTCAAACAAATTGCCCTCCAAAATGATTTTTATTTTCATTTCACTATAAGAAAAATATTGCTTGGAAATGTTGACAATTCTCCTTTTCCTCCCATATTAGATGTCAGTGAACAATAATCACACAATTATGAGAATTCCTTTCCAGATGAAATTCATTGACTCTATGTTTTGTTCACAATAATAGTCTCTTCCATGGCCAAATTCTTTTCCTCCTAATTCTGAAATAAATGTCAAAACATTTATTGTGATAAAAATTACATCAATAAAATTGACATGACTCTTCAAGAAAACTATTTGAAGCATATAAATCTTGCAATGCCTGCATTTTTAAACAAAATCATTTTTTTTCAATTTCTGCTGAATTTTTTTTCACATCATAGAGCATAGTTTTATGCTTTAATTTTCAGTTCCCTAATCTTAATGAATATCCAATCAACATCAGAGAAAAGTGTTTTCAAAAATATTAAGTCAATTTATCTGTTAGGATTCTAAAAGCAATTATCAATTACAATAATTGAACAGCAATTTAACATAGATTTTGTAAAAATGCGGTGTTTAAAAAAAATCAATCATTATTTCTGATTGTCAATGTTACTATATTAATACCTATTTGTTCAGGCCCATGCACATACCAAACGACCAAGAATATCCCTGGCAACATTCATTGTAAATGTCTGATTTTTCCTCAGGTGAAATATAACAATTATCTCAGCCTTTGAAATTCAGAGAGCTCCAATTACTTTTCCCTACAATATTACTCTTCATTTCTACATATTACTCAGTCTAATATCAAGATGGGATATCTCATTATTCTCAAATTCACGAATATGTATTTTTAAATCCCTTTATTGCTGATATATCTTATATCTAATAATTGTGTAATCCAGTAAGGGCTACGAATGTGGAATTATGCTTATGTGCAATAAATTATGCAAGGACATTACAATGTACAATCTCTCAATCATTGTGAATATTGCATTTATGTTAAACTTGGAAACATTTTTGAATTGATTTGATTGTAATTTACTTCGATGCTGACACTTACTGTATTTCCAGTCACAATGTCTGTAGATTATTTGGAGGTATAATCGTCCATTCCAATAATCAGAGTATCTGCTATATACTTTCTTCTGGCCACTCATAGCAAAATGTATCTAACTCCACTCAATAAATATTCCTCGGAAAATATTTGAGAATGTTGCAGTCATAAAGCTTAAATATACAAAGTCATGATTGTCATTAATTTTCTCTTGTTCTGTAGATCTTAGTTAAAACAACACCGAATTTTATGCTCCAGTGCTACGAGGAAAGATCAATGACTTCTCAGTAAAATAAACAAATGCCACTTGCAATTATTTATCAATTTTTAATTACTGGTCAGTTTATCAATTGTGTGAGATTTGTTTTTAGCTTTCCAGTCATCTAGTTATATTGAATATGATACTGAAATGCTGTGAAAATATCAGGATGTGCTCATTTGAAAGTTCAATTTGCATACCTCTTACTTATCCCGTTAATTGCATGACGGTTTAAGAACGTTTCACTCAGCAATCCTCGTAAATATTAAAAACTGTCTGATTTTAAATCAGATCATTCGCACACAATTATCGATCTGTTCCTAATTCACGTAAATACCTCAATTTTATCGAACCCAATGTTCACACTAAATAAGACACAGAAAGCAACACAAAGACTTCCATCACCATCTGATTATTGTTCAGTAAAATACCTTATTGCTCCTGAAACCAATGACAACAGTAACCATTTGTTTACTATTCCATGCAACGAGTGCAATTGATATCTTCTATTTCAGTTCAGTAGTTAAAGATGATTTATGTTGCTTAAAACAATGCTTCTACTTTATCACAGATATTGACTGTAACACAATCATGCAAACAACAAACGTTTTGTCATTCTAATAATCTTTAAGTTTACTTATTTTAAATTTGTGTGCAAGAGATATTTCAAATTACTATCATTTTTGTTGTATAATTCAGCAGACCTAAATTTTGAATTTGGGAAAGACTCCATTTTTGCAAAATGGAAGTAGTTTTCAGTTTACATAACACATGAAATGACTGTTTTTTTTAAATCACGTGCTGTGCAAAATGATTATTGATTTCATTTAATTGTAAGAAAAGAACTGCTTTGAACATATTGATTATTTTTTGTCTTTTATATTCCAACACTGTAGATCTTAGTTAAAACACTGTCCATCACTGTACAATAATGAACAATTTTTATAATTCCTTTATGTAGCAAATATCATTGACTGCATCATTTGTTCACTTTCATGCTCACTTTTATTATCTATTAACCTTCTTCCAAATTCTGACACAAATGTCTGAACTCTGATCATAATATTAATCACCTAAATTAAAATAGCATGTCTCCATGAGGAAACCATTTGATAGAAATTCATATTTTTTGTGTTACCTGCATTTTTTAGTCAAGAAAGAAAAAATTGTTCTATAATCACTGGCTCAGTTTTTCTTCAATTCATAAAGCTAGTTACTATATTCTATTCCACAATTTACCAATTTTAATAAATATCCAATCAGCATCACAGCAATGTGTTTTTGAAATATTGAATCATCTTCATTGCTCATATTGCAACATTAATTATCACGTCATTGCCATGATAATACTTGCACAATTGTTTAAGAAAGTCTTTTGAACAAGTAAAATGATATTCACATTTTAATTTGACCAATTGTTTCTGAGTACCAACACTGCAATATGAAACTTGATTTCCAGGTCAAGTTTCCCACAATGGATCCAAGGACTTCGCATCCAACATTAATTGTGACTGTCTAATGTTTGCTTATTTGAATGATCTCCATAGTCACAGACTTTAAATTCACAGACCTGCAATTACTTTTCACTGCAATAATTCCTGTTTGTTTGCAAATATTTCTCAGTCACATAGCAAAATGAGGTTTCTCATTATTTCTATATTCATTGATCGAATTTTATATTCAGTTGTTGCTCATACCTAATAATTATTCAATCCAGTATTTTCCGTAAATGTGGAATTACGGCTCTTTACATTAATAACTACATATATTGTAGTGTATAATCTCAATCATTATTAATATGAATTCTTACTTTACTTGCGGAAACATAGTTGAATTAATTTAAATATATTTCATTTCGATGCGAACATTTGTTGTATTTCTGATCACAATAAGATTTAAGTATTTTTCACGCAACAAAATCATGTAACATTCCTGCGTTTTGTTAAGTCAAATGAAAAAGAATTAACATCTCTGTATTGTCTCATTAAACAATGACAATACATTTTGAATTTTTCGAAGTTGAGCATTTTGCAAAGAAGGGATGTTGTCTTCAGCAGAATAATCGCATTGACTGACTAATTCACAAAATCTGCTGTTTATTCTGTTTGAGTTCCCAAGAAATCAAAGTGACTAATTCTGCTGGTTCTAAATTCCTGGAAAGTATTTGATAATGTTTGAGTCTTAAGGATGAATAAGTCGATGGATTTGCATTGATTTTTTTTATTGGAAAGAGCTGACTTCAAACATTTCAGGCACATAAACCACTTTTCTGCAGTGTTGCAAAGATGAAAAGCAAGTCAATTTCTCCATCAGTAAAACAAACAAATGTCACTTCTCGTTATTCATTAGTTAGCTCATTCCCAAATTTGTTGTTAAACAATGAAATTCACCTGAATATTGTTGTGTCCTTTGATCATATTAATTTTCTAATTATTGCTCATTCGTGATTTGTTAGTGATTTTTATTTTGCACGTCTCTCACTTTTTCACTTCCTACATGGGAATTGGGCATAGAGAACAGAGGATCAGTGGTTAGCACTCGTGTCTTACAGTGTTATGCACTTGGGTTTGATTCCATCCTCGGACACATGTATGTGTGGAGTTTGTATGTTCTGGTTTTCTCCCACAATCCGAAGATATGCAGGTTAGGTTGATTGGCCATGCTTAGCTGCACGTTCTGTTCAGGGATGTGTAAGTTATGTGCATTAGTCAAGGGTAAATGTCCAGTAATCTGAGAGAAGAATGGTGCTGAGTGGATTATTCTCTGGAACGTCAGTGTAGACCTGTTGGGCTAGATGGCCTGTTTCCACACAGTAGGGATTTGATAAACTTCGAATTGTGTTTCGCTATCCAAAACTAACATTTTTTTTAAACGTTGCATTTAAAACTTACCTTTAAGTGTCAATTGTTAATCTTGTAAAATATCTCAATGTTACTGAAATCAATGTTCAAACAAAACACTGCACATAAAGCCACACGAAGATCTTCATGACCATCTAATTACTGTTCAGTGGAATAATCACAGTAAAATTTTATTGTCTAGGAGATCAATCACCACTATCACAGTAAGGATCTGGTTATCATTCCCTCCAATAAATGAAATCGTTGTCCTCTGGTAATTCAGTTCAGTCGTTATACACCATATTGGTTGTTCAAAGCATGGTTATTCTTTATTATGAATGGGCAAGGATTCTAACGGCAAGAAATGTTGTTCGATCGAATTTTCTGCATGTTTGCAAACAGGTTTTCACTATAAATATTGCAAAAAATGTGTTAATTTGGTCTTGTTCAACTGCTGATGCTAACAGTTTCAGTCCATGTTCATCAAACATATTTGTAGAAGGTGAGGAAAGCTGTAGCATTGGAAAAGGGAAGCACATTCAAAGAGCCTGTCGGGCATTAGGCCATCATCAAAAAAGATTCCTGATGAAGGGCTCATGGCCAAAACGTCGATTCTGCTCCTCGGATACTGCCTGACCTGCTGTGCTTTTCCGGCACCAAGCTCTTTTGACATTAGAAATATTTGTCTGAATATTCAGAGGTAATACTAAAGGTTGCATCTGTCAATTTAGTTTACTGTGCTTTCTATTCACTGAAGTTTTCATGTTAATTTCTCGTCTTTTTATTCTTAAATCTGATACAAATACAGAACACATTAAAATTCACATGAATTATAAATTTGATTTCTCGACAAGAAAACCAATGGAACGCAATATAGAATTCTTGAGCAGCCGACACATTTGAATGAAAAAGCAATTCCTTCCAAAATATGATTGCCCGTCTGTATCTCTCTTTCAATTCAATAATCCTGCAAATAGTTTATAATTGCCAGTTGATCTCTCTGAATGAGTACCTAATCAATGTCAATGTAACCAGCTGAAACATTAACAACAGATTGATAATTGGGTATTACAGATCTTATTTGAAACGAACAAATGTTTGGAATTTACTTGAATTCCACCAGGAAACATTCTTGAATCATAATACAAGAAATGAGATATGTGAGAGATGTGCAAACCTTATTTTTAAATGAACAAACTCCAATATTTTCAAAGTATTTCAACCTTACGGTCAAAATGAACAGGTGAATGGAAAAATAAAAACAAGTTTCTGGCAATTCATAAACTGAACAACAATTACAAATTCACTTTGATCAAAGGACTGAGTAATATTTAGATGAATCACAATATTTAGTTACAAAGTCGGCAATCAGCTGACTGACAAGTAATAGGTGGGAGCATTTATTAGTTTACTGAAGAAGATATCAACTTTATTTCCAATTTATAGCACGAGAAAATAATGTTTAATGTGTTTCAATTGTTTGGACTTGCCCCTTTGCAACAAAAAAAGATCAATCTCATTACTTGGAATGTTGAATTCTGCAACATTTTCAAATATTCTCCAGGAACTTATAAGCGACAGAATTGGATACAGGTATCCCCACTATCCGAAAGTAAAGCGTTATTATGAAACCTTACATAAGCTGAAAAGGCGTTGGTTGAAGAAGCATTAATTTATATGGGAAACAGCTCCACTTTTTTCGTAAAAGTGAAAATCCTCTTCAGATTTCTTACAGTTAGAGAAAACAGGGACAGATGTCAGTCTTTTGTAAAAGCAAAGTGGCAAAAACGAATTTTCCAACACATATTTCTTGGTAACCTGACTCAAGTAAGTATCAGATTTTGTGATTATTGATGTACTAGTCAAAAGCAGATCTAATATTAGATTGAAAAGCAATTCAATCTGTGCTTAGGTACTCTCTAATCAACATTCAGATAGCTCTTGATATATTTCTGTTGAAGGTGTGATTTGAAACCTTCCCTCAGGTCTAGTAATAGAGACACTGCCACAGCTCCACAAGTTCCTTCCATAATGTTCCCACTCAGGCCGGCACGACTGCAATATTATGTTTAATGTGGTTACTCAAATGAAAACTAATCAGCTGTTTATCGCACTAATTTGAATGGGAATTGATTAGGTAGTTTCTGTGTGTAATGGACTGGAAATTAAACAATATTTTACAATAACAATAGAATAAAGGAATGAGAGACTTAAATAAACAGGAATCACATGACAATTCTTTGAAATACAAATTGACAAAACTGTATGATTATTGTACTTTGATTTGTAAAATACATCAGTCATTCAATGTGAATATTCAGCTGAAGACAAGTCCCCTTCCTTTCAACAATGTACACCTTCCACAAATTCAAAATGAACAGTCATTGAAAAAGGAAGGAACAAGCAGATGTTAATTCTATTTTCTGTATGTAAACATGCAATTAATTTTAATTAAGTTTTATATAAGTAAAAAGGAAAATCTTATTGTGGTTCAAAATACAATAAATGTTAGTGTGAAGTGAAATATGATCAAATCAATTCAACTTTTTTCTCAGTTAAAATATAGTTCAATATTCAAAGTAATCCACATTTATACCTCTAATAGTGAAGCAAACTTGTGCCAGGAGTCAGAGGAGGTCGGGGAGGTCCTTAATGAGTACTTTGCTTCAGTATTCATGAGTGAGTGGGACGTTGTTCTTTGTGAGGACAATGTGAAACAGGCTGATTTGGTCAAACCAATCCATGTTAAGACGGAGAATGTGATGAACATATTGAAAACTCATGGGGGTAGAGAAGTGCCCTGGGCCAGAAAGGATATAACTTAGGTTGTTACGGGAAGCGAGGGAAGGGATTACTGTGTTTTGGCAATGATCTTTGCATCCTCACTATCCACTGGAGTCATACCAGATGATTGGAGGGTTGCAAACGTTATTCCGTTTTTCGACAAAGGCAATCAAGATAATCCTGGGAATCATTGATGAGTCAGTCTTACATCAGTTGTGGACAAATTATTGGAGAGGATTCTGAGAGACAGGATTTATTTGGAAACGCATAGATTGATTAGAGATGGCCAGCATGGCTTTGTGAGCGTCAGGTTATGCCTCACAAATTTTACTGAATTATTTGAGGATGTGACAAACGTGTTTGTGAGGATAAAGCAGTGGATGTGGTGTATATTGATTTCAGCAATGTGTTTGATAACGTTCCCCATGGAAGGCTTATTCAGAAAGTAGTGAGACACGGGGTACAGGGTTATCCAGGTATCATGATTTAATGTTGAGACATTTGTGTCAGAGACTGCAAGGGGGTGAGTGAGAGAGAAATAAATAAGATAAAAGCAGAAAGGAAACGAACTGGTGAGCAGAGGAGCTCCAAATGTAGTTTCTCACCCTGCCAGCATCGTATTGGGTGAGCTGGAACACAGACTGTCAACCAACGGCCTTTCACAGTCAGAATCATTCCTTACAATGTCCCAGACACCACCATCACCATCCCTGTATGTCCGGTTCCACCAGCAGGACATGGATGTAACTGAAATGCTGGAACATGCAGGGCTATGGATCAAAGTCTTCATAATAGGATCAATGTGATTTGTTTGTCATTTCTCCAGAATATTAAACTCCAGTCCAATTTGAAAATGTATTAACGTCATCAGACTTGAACTCCAAATGTCAGATAAAAAATATCAGAATCTTACAGCACAGATCGCGGCCACTTGGCCCATCCTATGTATGTTGCTGTAATAGAACTACCCAGGCTTTACAATGTTCTGTACTCACCAATGACAGCAACAATTTCAGAATGTGAACTCTGCCCTCTATGTTGTTATAATCTGTTTTTCCAAAGTATTTGACAGCTGCATACCGTGTTTCCTGGTTTCTTTCCCAGCCCTAACTCCATTCCATCTGACCATGAGGGACTCCCATTTCTGCTGTTTAATCTCTCCCCCCTTCCCCTGTGTGACAGACTGTCTTTTTGTCCTTGTCTGACCCCCACCTTCCTCACAATCTGTTACATTTCCGATGTTTCCCAGGCCTCTTTAACATTCATTGTGTCCCCTGGGTCAGTGGCACGAGTTTTGAATTCTCTTCCCCCAGAGATAATTGGAAATCTTTCTGGTTGCAGTTTCCCCCAGATTTCATTTTTAAAGACAGCGTATTTGTGTCAGAGTCACATATCCGTGAGCCTTCCTCCACAATTCCCAGCATTGGGATGGAATCTGTGACCCTCCCACAGATGTACAGGTTTGCTGGATTGGCCGTGCTCACATGGCCTCTAGTGTGCAGGTTCAGCGGGTTGGGCTAGCCATGGTAAATGTGGGGCTATGGAGGTAGGGTGGGAGAGCAGTTCATTGTAGGCTCGATGGACCGAATAGCCTCTTTCTGCACCGACGGGATTCTGTGATTCTAACTAGTTGTGATTGTCGTCACGTTTTCCTCATGGCAGGTCTTTCAGCTCAGGTACACACAGGTCAGATGGCATAACTCACAAGGAACAGAAAAATAAGAAAGGATTCGTCACAAATCTTACAGGAACATAGAGATTATAATCACCAGGAAAGGCTGAACAACTCAAAATGTTTTTCTCAAGAAAAGAGGAGGCTGAGGGACAACCTGGCATAAGGAGGAAGCATTGTTTTTGTGGGTTGAGAGATTTGAGGTTGGAATCGTTGGGTCTGAAGCATGTTTCATTGCCCCAGGTCAAAGTTGTATCATTATTTTGTCTTTCTATCTGAGTTAACAATCAGATGGGTAGGTCAGTGTCTGAGTGTTTTTCCAAATCCCTGATTGAATCTGCCTCCCCCATAATCTCAGGTATCTCAGCACTCACTGGGCCACGGAGAAACTTTGCCGTTACAATAAGAATGGTCTTTTCTGTCGCCTCTCCTTGTGTTTCTGCCTGATCCCCACTTCCCTTCATTGTATCCCAGCTGCCTGTAGTCCACCCACATGGGCATGTTGAAGAGTATGACAGGAGAATGTATTGAAACCGAGAATTCAATAGCCAGAATGAGAGAGGAAGGGGGAAATAAATGGGGTTTGTGGATTCCAGGGGATACAGACTCCGGGCTGAGTCCTTTGTGGGCATTCCCGCAGTAATGCAAGACAGCATTCCATGATGAGAGTTAAACCCGGGTGGCAAGACAGGGAGCCACTGAACATGAGCAGGTTTAGTTCAAACACAGGAGGTTTGTTCAGTCAGTAACAGTGTGTTAGACATGGAGGTGAAGTGAAGAGTGAGGGGAAATGTTGCCAAAAGCTGCAGATGGACAACTTTCATTGGAACAGGAGGAGGCCATTCAGCCCCTCAACCCTGCTCTGCCATTCAATACATCATCGCAGATTTGTGGCTTAACTTGCAATTTTCAAAACCCTCTAAATTAGTCAATAATATCTTCTGCAACAGACAAGATGAATATTGAAAAACTAACGATTTGCAAATGCTGGAAAATCAGAAACAAAAACAGACATTGCTGGAAATGTTCAGGATGTCTGTTGCAGAAGATATTATTGATTAATTTAGAGCGAACCTTTAGGACCAGTGACCAGTCAGGTGACCAGCTGCAGCTGACCATTCTGCCTTTTCTGTAACACTCTCTGGAACAGGTTCTGGTGCGGGGGGAATGAGATTGTCAATAACAACTGAGAGAAACAGGAGGACATGCACAATCAAATAAAACCCTTTTTGGTCTTTCACTTTTAATTCAACTGCAAACATTATTCTTTACTATTTCCGAAATAGGATAATAGACCAGAAATCAACTCTTCATGTCATTGGGCCTGGGAAACTGTTAATTCTGACCTTGTCCAGTCGGCATGTGAATCCAGACCCTAAATAATAGGGTTCACTCTGAACCATCTCCTGTGCAGTCAGAATGGATGCCACATGCTGCCCCAGCAAGTGATGCCGTGATCCCATGAACAAACAAAACAAATCCAATCGCCGTGGTAACTTGTGAACTCGCCGGTGTTTCATCAAGCTGAATATCTGAGTGAACTGCTTCCCACACTCAAAGCAGGTGAATGGCCTCTCCCCAGTGTGTATTCACTGGAGTACAGTGAGGCTGGATGGTGTACTGAACCCAGTCCTACAGTGAGAGCACCTGATTGGTCTCGCACTGGTCTCCTGCGACTGGGGGAGATGATATCCACCATCCGGGGGGATACTGGGTAAAGATACCTCCAAAAGGGGTCTAGTGAGAGTAGATCAGGACAAATTGTTCACATTCATGGAAGAATCTACAATGAGGAGGCACCGATGTAGAGAGATTGACAAAGGAATAACATGTGATGTTTTCATGCAGAGAATGTTTATGGTCAGTAATGCACTGGCAAAGAGTGTGGTGGAGCCAGGTACAATGAAGAGAATCGAATTGAACAGTAACTGGAACAGGACAAATGGGAAGGTTTATGGGGTAAAGGTAGAAGAATAGCATTCGGTGAGGTGATCCTTTGGAGAGCTGATGAGCCAATCGCCTCCTTTTGCGCAGCAATAATTCTGTGAACATTTCATTCTGAGCCCTCTAAGGAAATATCAGGGCAGGGTTTGTAAAGAGGTCAGATTGAATGATGGTCTCTGTGAACTAAAGTGAGACACAAAAACAGAGGGGTTTTGGGATGGATTGAATCAAATGTTATCAATTTGCATGGACCCCAACACTACAGCAGTTACACACAGGAATGATCAAGAGAGTGGAATAAGAGCAGCAAATACATCTTAAACATTTATGCAGCTAAAGAGGATGCTGGGTAAAGATACCACAGTTAGTGTTGATTTCATTCCAACACACCAGCCAGGGAGCACATCCTTCCTGTATCGGTCCTATCGATCTCTTGAAGAATTTTGTTCAAGTGTTTCATTTTAGATACTGCAGAGAAGACAGTTTCATACTCCTCAATCTCTCCAGCCAGAGCAATACTGTGGTTAGAATACAATTCACTGATGCATGTTACTGGCTGCTTCATGGACTGGAAATGGCAACTGAGACTGTAAGGTTACTGTATAAAATATCGTCAATTGTATTGCCAGATTGCCGGACACATGAGGGGCTTTAAGAAAAAACACAACTTAAGGGTATTGAGTGTCAGAGTACTTCCTGTAGTGGGGGCATCCTGTTTAGGTACAAACTATTGATAATTGTTAGAATTGACTTGCATTGGCTCTGTAGAAGTGGTCAGAGCATTATAACTGTCATTGGAGCAGCTAACAAATTTCTCATGAGTTAAAACTTGTAAATGATAGAATAGGTGTGGGTTCTTCTGGTAAAGTGCGTAAAGTTATTCAAAATGTTCCTAATTTACTTTCAGAAACAAACGAGAGAAAGACACATTACTGAGGTAATTTGGGCATTAGTCCAAATTTAGAAGTTCAGGAGAACTGGCTGGAGAGCTGGTGTTGGGAGTTGTAGTAATGACAGGGGAAAAAATAAATCTTGTTTTATAGAGAGAGTTCCTAGATGGGAAACTCAGCTTTAACATCACATCAACTACAGAGTCATCCAATTCCGCAGGTCCTGATCCTTATCGGTAATAAGGAAGGGGGAAGCAGCATTCCCAGCCCAGAGAAATCATTCCTATGTTATGCATGTGGTCGAATATTTAACCAGTCATGTGATCTGGGAAGACACCATTATGATGGGTCCAAGGTGAGGGTATGCAAATATGGGGATTGTGGGAAGGAATTTACCTACCCCTCCCAGTGGGACACTTATCGACACATTCACACTGGGGAGAGGCCGCTCAACTGTCATGTATGGGAAAGGGTTTACTCGATCTTACAATCTGCTGAGGCACCAGAGATGGCACAATGGAATTAGACCCTCCACCTGCTCAATGTGCGATAAAGGATTCATTCAAATCTCCCACCTGCGGAGACATCAGTGCATTCCCATCGGGGAGAGGCCATTCACCTGCTTAGTGCACGGAAAAGATTCATTCAGTGACCTGCTGAAACAGCAGCGAGCTCACTCTGGGGAAAGGTCATTCACTTGTTCCCAGTGTGGGGAGAGATTCACTCAAATGCACCACCTGCTGAGACCACAGTGGGCCCACACAGGTGGAGAGGCCATTCAGATGGTCAGTGTGTGAGAGGGGATTCAGTGATTCATCCCGTCTGCTAAGACTCCAGCGGGTTCACACTGGGTAAGAGCTGCTTACCTCGCTATGCGACAAGGGATTTGGCGAGTCTTCAACATGACTGTGAGCCCATTGAGTGGACACAAGGAAGTGGTCATCCCCCTGCTCCGTGTGGGGTAGTGTTCACACATCACTGCAGGACTCTGATTCTGCAGTTACTGTTCATCAGAGTCAGGACTGGACCTTGCACATGATGACACTGTTGGAGTATTGATGTTGTGATTGTTAATCACATTAACTGGGCTGGAGTTGACTGAATTTATATTGCCACTTTCTGTACCACAGGATGCATCTTGGCAGTCAGTCTCCACAAATAGTAATGTGACAACGAACAGGGATAATCTGTTTTGAATTAAATTATAAATAAGCACTGCTGCTTCACAGCATCAGGCACAAGGTTAGAGTCCAGCCTTGGTCAACAGCCGGTGTGGAGTTCCCACATTCTCCCCACGATAGTGTGGGTCCCTTCCATGTGTCTGGTTTCCTCCTACCTCTGGGTAGGTTGTTCTTCGGACGGTCGGTGTGGTTTGACGGGACAATGCTCTCCTTCCACACAGTAGGGATTTTATTCCATGATTGAGAATAAAGGCTACAGTACAGGGTGTCCTTGGAGAAGGAGCATGTGGTGTGTATCAATGCTCTCGGTGCCTTCAGAGAGAGGTGGGCACTGTAGGGGATACAGTGCTTTATCTCCATCGCTGCCCCCTCACCCCGAACTCTACTTTGATTTGGTCCCTTCCCACTCTGTCACTTGTAATGGTTTGCTTTGGCTGTAATAGGCTTTGTTTGGAAATATTCAATTAGTTACACGGGTGGTTTACTGCTGGTGATTATATGTTAACAAAAACCAAAATGACATAATGATGATGTTGATGGTGGGAAGGTTGCTCACCTGAGTGTGATCACATTTATGGGTCGGAGAAATGGGGGAGAAAAGAACGTTTCACAGCTCACAGAATGAGCATCGAAAAGCAGTTAAATCAAACCAATGGTTCAGACAGGATAGGAATATTTCCCTCGAGTTTGAGTAACTGGAAAATTATGGAGTCTGGGAGTAGACAGGAGTTTGTGCTAAAGGGCATTTGAAATCTTAAAAACCGTTATATTCAGATAGTTTCAATTATTTTACTTTAACTTATTGTGGAATAAAATTTCACACAAGGTTTGCACATTTGTTTTTTGTAATGTAAAAGCCAAATGTCAAACCGTCCCTCACTGAAACCTAATGTGGAGGTGCAATCTCCTGGACAATCTCTGCCCTGCCCACTCCTTCCTACTGATGTGGACATGCAATCTCCTGGAGAATCCCTGCCCACTCCTTCCTACTGATGTGGAAGTGCAATCTCCTGGAGAATCCCTGCCCTGCCTACTCCTTCCTCCCTGGGCTCCATGGCTGAATACATACCTGGGAGATAGCAACAGGAGGCGGCCATTCGGCCTTTCAATCCTGCTTCACCATTCAATGGGAAACAGCTGACCATCCAGCTCAGCCTCCTGTTCCTGCTGTGTTCCAATCCCCTTTCATGATTTTACCTCGAAGAACTATATCTAAGTCCTCCTTTGGTTTCACTGCCTTTTGTTCCAGTGACGTTGCTCTGTTACTGTGTGGGTGTAGGCAGGGGTAATGTGATGGTGCTGCCTCCTGGAGGATGCACTCAGCGTCCCTCATCAACCTGCAATAACATCAACTGGGTTTCAGCAACGAGAGGTAGAAACCATTTCCAGGATATGGGCATCACTGGCTCAGCCAGCATTTATTCCCCATCTCTAGTTACCCTTGAGAAGATGGTAGTGAGCTGTTGTCTTGAACCATTCACAGTCCATTTGGCGCGGAGAGACCGTCAATGCTGTGTAGAGAGTGTTGCAGGATTTTGGCCGAGTGATTCCCCATGTTTGGTTTGTCAAATTCTGTTTAACTTAATCATGATTGGCACATGATTTTGAGATTTCAGTCTGCAAATCCTCACCCTGTATAAAGGAATATATACAGATTAGAAATTCAGAACAGACAATTTTAGTTTCTCGGGAATATTTTTCCCCTTCCACCCCCCCCCCCCCAAAGCTGTTACTCTCCAGCCCTCTTACTCTCTCCCACCATTCTGACTCTGATACCCCCTAGTGTACACCCTCCCCATTCTCATGGAGTTACTGATAAACAGATCCATGCCACCACTTCCTGTCCTGGTTAGACTCTGCACCCTTTCTGAGTTCACTTCCTTTCCCTTCAGTTGCTGCAAGTCAATGTAACAGCAGAATGAAACAAAAGGAAACAGAAAGGGAGGTGGCAGATCCTGGACAGAAGAGGAACCTTCAGTCTGGGAGAATGGGTCAGATCCTTCCTTGTTTCCCATTGGTCTATTCCCAGTGTTATGAGGAATTGGGGATGGAACTTGGTCCCATGTGGGTGTGGTGACACTTTGACCACAGACCCCCAATCAGATCAATACTATAAGCAGATTAGTCCCTCCACCAGCCAATCAGTGTGTAAAGCTTTACACTAGTTACGCCAGAGCACATGCTCTAAAACCCACTCACATTCTGTTTTTGTACAGTGCCGAGTTTCCCCACACACGTGTCGTCCCTGCCTCAGGAATTGTAGGAGTTGTCATCGCAATGAAGCCTCTGGAGACCTGTCTCTGGAAAATGAAAGAAAGTGTGGGCTGGAGGGTGTTGTGTATAGGATATCCATTCAGACACATAGGACATGTGGACTGTCACACACTCTCTCTACACACATACACACACACACACTCACTACACACACACACACACTCTCTACACACACACACACACTCTCTCTACACACACACACACAGACTCTACACACACTCTGTACACACACACACTCTCTACACACACACACACTCACACAAACGCACTCTCTACACACTCTCTACACACACTCTCTACACACACACTCTACACACACACACTCTACACACACACTCACACAAACACACTCTACACAAACACACACTCTCTACTACTCTCTCTACACACACACACTCTCTACACACACACACTCTCTCTACACACACACTATCTACACACTCTCTCACACACACACTCTCTACACATTCTCTACACACACACACTCTCTACACACACACACTCTAGACACACACACTCTACACACACACACTCTACACACACACACTCTCTCACACACACACTCTCACACAAACACAAACACTCTCTCTCTCACACACACACTCTCACACACACACAATCACTCTCTACACACACACTCTCACACACAAACACTCTCTACACACACACACACTCTCTACACACACTCTCTACACACATACACACTCTCTACACACACACAAACACTCTCTACACACACACAAACACTCTCTACACACACACACTCTCTACACACACACACACTCTACACACACACTTTCTACACACACACACTCTCACGCACACACACACACTCTCACACACACACTCACTACACACACATACACTCTCTACACACACACACACACTCCCTACACACACACACACTCTACACATGCACACACACTCTCTCTACACACACACACTGTCTACACACTCTCCACACACACACACACTCTCTACACAGACTCTCGCACACACTCTCGCTACACACACACACACACTCTCTCACACACTCTCTATACACACACACACTCTCTATACACACACACACTCTACACAAACACACTCTCTACACACACACACAGTCTACACACACACACTCTCTACACACACACACACGCTGTCTCTACACACACACGCACTCTACATACACACTCTCTCTCTACACACACACACTCTCTACACCCACACACTCTCTCTACACACACACACACACTCCGTACACACACACACTCACACACTCTCTACACACACACACATTCTCTACACACACACACATTCTCTACACACACACACACTCTCTACACACACACTCTCTCTACACACACACACTCTCACACACACAAACACTCTCTACACACTCTCTCTACACACACATACTATCTATACACACACACACACTCTCTACACTCACACACACTCTCTCACACACACACACTCTCTCTCACACACACACACTCTCTACACCCACACACACACTCTCACAAACTCTCACACACACAATCTCTCCACACGCACACACTCTCTACACACATACACACTCTCTACACACTCACTACACACACACACACTCTCCACACACACACACTCTCTACACACACTCTCACACACACTCTCACACACACACTCTAAACACACGCACACACTCTCTACACACAAGCACACACTCTCTACACACATACACACTCTACACACTCTCTACACACACACACTCTCTACACACACACACTCTCTACACACACTCTCACACACACTCTCACACACATACTCTCTACAGACACACACACTCTGTCTACACACACACACTCTCTACACACACACACTCTGTACACACACACAAACTCTCTACACACACACACTCTCTCACACACACAAACACTCTCTACACACTCTCTACAGACACACCCACACACACACACTCTCTACACACACACACAATCTACACGCACACACACACTCTCTACACACTCACACACTCTCACACACACTCTCTCACACACTCTCACACACACACTCTCTCTACAAAGACACACACTCTCTCTACACACATACACATTCTCTACACACTCTCTACACACACACACTCTCTACACACACACACTCTCTACACACACTCTCACACACACTCTCACACACACACTCTCTACACACACACACTCTCTCTACGCACTCTCACACACACTCTCACACACACACTCTCTCTACACACACACACACACACTCTACACACACACAGACACTCTCTACACACACAGACACACACACTCTCTACACACACACACACTCTGTACACACACACACTCTCTACACACACACACTCTCTACACACACGCACACTCTCTACACACACACACTCTACTCACACACACTCTCTACACACACAAACACTCTCTACGCACACACACATTCTGTACACACACACACACTCTACACACACACACTCGCTACACACACACACACTCTACGCACACACACTCTCTACACACACACACTCTCACACTCTCTACACACATACACACTCTCACACACACTCTCACACACACATTCTCACACACAGACACACACTTTCTACACACACACAAACGCTCTCTAAAAGCTCTCTACATACACACACACTCACAGACACACACACAGTCTCACACACACACACATTCTCTCACACACACACACTCTATCTAAACACACACACACACTCTACACACTCTCTATACACACTCTCTACACACACACACTCAATGCACTCTCTACAAACACACACTCACACACACACACTCTCTGCACACACATACACACACTCTACTCACACACACACTCTCTACACACACACACTCTCTACACACACACTCTCTCACTCTCACACACACTCTCACACACACTCTGACGCACACACACACTCTCGACACACACTCTCCACACACACACACACTCTCACACACACACACACACACACACACACACTCTACACACACACACACTCTACACACACAAACACTCTCTACAGGCACACACACTTTCTACACACACACACTCTCTACACACACACACTCTCTACACACACACACACACTCTCTACACACTCTCTACAGACACACAAACACTCTCTACACACACACACTCTCACACACACACTCTCACACACACACACTCTCTACACACACACTCTCTCTACACACACACATACTCTCTACACACACACACTCTCTACACACGCACTCTCTCTCACACACACACACTCCCTGCACACTCTACACACACACACTCTCTACACACACACTCTCTACAAACACACACGCTCTCACACACACACTCTACACACACACTCTCACACACACTCTACACACACACATTCTACTCACACACACTCCACACACACACACACTCTCACACACACACTCTCTACACTCACACACACGCTCACACACACACACTCTCTACACACACACTCTCTGCACGCACACACACTCTGTACCCACACACACACACTCTACATACTCTCTACACACACACAAACACTCTCTACACATTCTCTACGCACACACTCACTCTCTACACACTCTCCCTACACACACACACTCTACACACACACTCTCTCACACACACACACTCTTACACACACACACTCACACTCACACACTCTCACACACACACAAACACTCTCTACACACTCTCTACACACACACACTCTCTACACACACACACACTCTCTACACGCACACACGCTCTCTACACACACACACTCTCACACACACTCTCACACACACTCTCTCTCTACACACACACACACTCTCGACACACACACAGACACTCACACACACACACTCTCTACACACACACACACTCTCACACACACACACTCTCTACACACTCTCTACACACACACACTCTACACACACACACTCTCTACACACACACACTCTCACACGCACTCTCACACACACTCTCACACACACACTCTCTACACACATACACACTCCCTACACACACACACTCTCTACACACGCACACACACTCTCTCTACACACACACACTGTCTACACACTCTCCACACACACACACACTCTCTACACAGACTCTCTCACACACTCTCGCTACACACACACACTCTCTCTCACACTCTCTATACACACACACACACACTCTCTATACACACACACACTCTACACAAACACACTCTCTTCACACACACACACACTGTCTACACACACACTCTCTACACACACACACACTCTCTACACACACACACTCTACACACACTCTCTCTCTACACACACACACTCTCTACACACACACACTCTCTACACACACACACTCCCTACACACACACACTCACACACTCTCTACACACACACACATTCTCTACACACACACAAACATTCTCTACACACACACATTCTCTACACACACACACTCTTTCTACACACACACACTCTCTACACACACAAGCACTCTCTACACACTCTCTACACGCACACACACTCTACACACACACACACTCTCTACACTCACACACACTCTCTCACACACACACACTCTCTCTCACACACACACTCTCTACACCCACACACACTCTCACAAAGTCTCACACACACAATCTCTCCACACGCACACACTCTCTACACACATACACACTCTCTACACACTCACTACACACACACACTCTCTACACACACTCTCACACACACTCTCACACATACACTCTAAACACACACACACTCTCTACACACACGCACACACTCTCTACACACATACACACTCTCTACACACTCTCTACACACACACACTCTCTACACACACACACTCTCTACACACACTCTCACACACACTCTCACACACATACTCTCTACACACAAACACACTCTCTCTACACACACACACTCTCTACACACACACAAACTCTCTACACACACAGAGTCTCACACACACTCAAACACTCTCTACACACTCTCTACAGACACACTCACACACACACTCTCTACACACACACACAATCTACACGCACACACACACTCTCTACACACTCACACACTCTCTCACATACACACTCTCTCACACACTCTCACACACACACTCTCTCTACAAAGACACACACTCTCTCTACACACATACAGATTCTCTACACACTCTCTACACACACACACACTCTCTGCACACACACACTCTCTACACACACTCTCACACACACTCTCACACACACATTCTCTACACACACACACTCTCTCTACACACTCTCACACACACTCTCTCACACACAATCTCTCTACACACACACACAGACTCTACACACACAGACACTCTCTACACACACACACACACTCTACACACACACAAACACTCTGTACACACACACACTCTCTACACACACACACACTCTCTACACACACACACGCACACTCTCTACACACACACACGCACTCTACTCACACACACTCTCTACACACACAAACACTCTCTACGCACACACACATTCTGTACACACACACACTCTCTACACACACACACTCGCTACACACACACACTCTCCACGCACACACACTCTCTACACACACACACTCTCACACTCTCTACACACATACACACTCTCACACGCACTCTCACACACACATTCTCACACACAGACACACACTCTCTACACACACACAAACGCTCTCTAAAAACTCTCTACATACACACACACTCACACACACACACACACACACTCTCCACACACACACACTCTCTACACACACTCTCACACACACTCTCACACACACACTCTAAACACACACACACTCTCTACACACACGCACACTCTCTACACACATACACACTCTCTACACACTCTCTACACACACACACTCTCTACACACACACACACTCTACACACACTCTCACACACACTCTCACACACATACTCTCTACACACAAACACTCCCTACACACACACAAACTCTCTACACACACACACTCTCACACACACAAACACTCTCTACCGACCCACTCACACACACACTCTCTACACACACAAACTACACGCACACACACACTCTCTACACACTCACACACACACACTCTCTCACACACTCTCTCACACACACTCTCTCTACAAAGACACACACTCTCTCTACGCACATACAGATTCTCTACACACTCTCTACACACACACACTCTCTACACACACACACTCTCTACACACACTCTCACACACACTCTCACACACACACTCTCTACACACACACACACTCTCTCTACACACTCTCACACACACTCTCACACACACACTCTCTCTACACACACACACACACTCTACACACACAGACACTCTCTACACACAGACACACACACTCTCTACACACACACACACACTCTGTACACACACACACTCTCTACACACACACACACTCCCAACACACACACACGCACACTCTCTACACACACACACACTCTACTCACACACACTCTCTACACACACAAACAGTCTCTACGCACACACACATTCTGTACACACACACACACACACTCTACACACACACACTCGCTACACACACACTCTCTACGCACACACACTCTCTACACACACTCTCTCACACTCTCTACACACATACACACTCACACACACTCTCACACACACATTCTCACACACAGACACACACTCTCTACACACACACAAACGCTCTCTAAAAACTCTCTACATACACACACACTCACAGACACACACACAGTCTCACATACACACACTCTCACACAAACACACTCTCTCTACACACACACACTCTACACACTCTCTATACACACTCTCTACACACACACACACACTCAATGCACTCTCTACAAACACACACTCACACACACACACTCACTACACACACATACACACACTCTACTCACACACACACTCTCTACACACACACACTCACTACACACACACTCTCTCACTCTCACACACACTCTCACACACACTCTACACACACACACTCTACACACACACACTCTCCCACACACACACTCTCACACAAACACAAACACTCTCTCTCACACACACACACTCTCACACACACAATCACTCTCTACACACACACTCTCACACACAAACACTCTCTACACACACACACTCTCTACACACACTCTCTACACACACACACACTCTCTACACACACAAACACTCTCTACACACACACAAACACTCTCTACACACACACACTCTCTACACACACACCCTCTACACACACACTTTCTACACACACACACTCTCACGCACACACACACACTCTCACAAACACACTCACTACACACACATACACTCTCTACACACACACACACTCCCTACACACACACACACACTCTCTACACATGCAGACACACTCTCTACACACACACACACTGTCTACACACTCTCCATACACACACACACTCTCTACACAGACTCTCTCACACACTCTCGCTACACACACACACACACTCTCTCACACACTCTCTATACACACACACACACACACTCTTTAGACACACACACACACTCTACACAAACACACTCTCTACACACATTCACACTCTCTACACACTCTCTACACACACACACACTCTACACACACACACTCTCTACACACACACAAACTCTCTCCACACACACACTCTCACACACACACAAACACTCTCTACACACTCTCTACAGCCACACTCACACACACTCTCTACACACACACACAATCTACACGCACACACACACTCTCTACACACTCACACACTCTCACACACACACTCTCTCACACACTCTCACACACACACTCTCTCTACAAAGACACACACTCTCTCTACACACATACACATTCTCTACACACTCTCTACACACGCACACACACTCTACACACTCACACACTCTCTACACACACTCTCACACACACTCTCACACACACACTCTCTACACACACACACACTCTCTCTACGCACTCTCACACACACTCTCACACACACACTCTCTCTCTACACACACACACACACAATCTACACACACAGACACACACACTCTCCCTACACACACACACTCTCTGTACACACACACACTCTCTACACACACACACTCTCTACACACACACACGCACACTCTCTACACACACACACTCTCTCTCACACACACACACACTCTCTACACACACTCTCTCTATCCACACACTCTCTACATACACACACACTCTCTACACACACACACTCTCTACACATTCTCTACACACACTACACACACACACTCTGCACACACACATACACACACTCTCTCCACACACACACTCTCTTCACAGACACACTCTCTACACACACACACTCTCTACACTCACAAACACTCTCTACGCACACACACATTCTGTACACACACACACTCTACACACTCACACTCGCTACACACACACACTCTCTACGCATACACACTCTCTACACACACACACTCTCACACTCTCTACACACATACACACTCTCACACACACTCTCACACACACATTCTCACACACAGACCCACACTCTCTACACACACGCAAACGCTCTCTAAAAGCTCTCTACATACACACACACAGTCTCACACACACACACACACATTCTCTCACACACACACACTCTATCTACACACACACACACTCTCTACACACTCTCTATACACACTCTCTACACCCACACACTCAATGCACTCTCTACAAACACACACTCACACACACACACTCTACTCACACACACACTCTCTACACACACACTCTACACACACACTCTCTCACTCTCACACACACTCTCACACACACTCTGACACACACACACACTCTCGACACACACTCTCCACACACACACACTCTCTCACACATACACACACACAATCTACACACACACACACTCTACACACACACAAACACTCTCTACAGGCACACACACTTTCTACACACACACACTCTCTACACACACTCTCTCTACACACACACACACACTCTCTACACACTCTCTACAGACACACAAACACTCTCTACTCACACACACTCTCACACACACACACTCTCACACACACACTCTCTACACACACACTCTCTCTCACACACACACACTCCCTGCACACTCTCTACACACACACACTCTCTACACACACACTCTCTACAAACACACACGCTCTCACACACTCACTCTACACACACACACTCTCACACACACTCTACACACACACACATTCTACTCACACACACTCTACACACACACACACTCTCACACACACACTCTCTACACTCACACACACGCTCACACACACACACTCTCTACACACACACTATCTGCACGCACACACACTCTCTACCCACACACACACTCTCTACACACTCTCTACACACACACAAACACTCTCTACACATTCTCTACGCACACACTCACACTCTACACACTCTCTCTACACACACACACTCTACACACATACACTCTCTCACACACACACACTCTCACACACACACACTCACACTCACACACTCTCACACACACACAAACACTCTCTACACACTATCTACACACACACACTCTCTACACACACACACACTCTCTACACGCACACACGCTCTCTACACCCACACACTCTCACACACACTCTCACACACACAAACACTCTCTACACACTATCTACACACACACACTCTCTACACACACACACACTCTCTACACGCACACACACTCTCTACCCACACACACACTCTCTACACACTCTCTACACACACACAAACACTCTCTACACATTCTCTACGCACACACTCACACTCTACACACTCTCTCTACACACACACACTCTACACACATACACTCTCTCACACACACACACTCTCACACACACACACTCACACTCACACACTCTCACACACACACAAACACTCTCTACACACTATCTACACACACACACACTCTACACACACACACACTCTCTACACGCACACACGCTCTCTACACCCACACACTCTCACACACACTCTCACACACACTCTCTCTCTACACACACACACACTCTCGACAGACACACACACTCACACACACACACTCTCTACACACACACACTCTCTCACACACACACACTCTCTACACACTCTCTACACACACACACTCTACACACACACACACTCTCTACACACACACCCTCTCACACGCACTCTCACACACACTCTCACACACATACTCTCTACACACACACTCTCTACACACACACTCTCTACAAACACACACGCTCTCACACACACACTCTACACACACACACTCTCACACACACTCTACACACACACACATTCTACTCACACACACTCTACACACACACACACTCTCTACACTCACACACACGCTCACACACACACACTCTCTACACACACACTCTCTGCACGCACACACACTCCCTACCCACACACACACTCTCTACACACTCTCTACACACACACAAACACTCTCTACACATTCTCTACGCACACACTCACACTCTACACACTCTCTCTACACACACACACTCTACACACATACACTCTCTCACACACACACTCTCTCACACACACACACTCACACTCACACACTCTCACACACACACAAACACTCTCTACACACTATCTACACACACACACTCTCTACACACACACACACTCTCTACACGCACACACGCTCTCTACACCCACACACTCTCACACACACTCTCACACACACTCTCTCTCTATACACACACACACTCTCGACAGACACACACACTCACACACACACACTCTCTACACACACACACACTCTCACACACACACACTCTCTACACACTCTCTACACACACACTCTACACACACACACACTCTCTACACACACACCCTCTCACACGCACTCTCACACACACTCTCACACACATACTCTCTACACACACACACTCCCTACACACACACACACTCTCTACACACGCACACGCACTCTCTCTACACACACACACTGTCTACACACTCTCCACACACACAGACTCTCTCACACACTCTCGCTACACACACACACTCTCTCACACACTCTCTATACACACACACACACACTCTCTATACACACACACACACTCTGCACAAACACACTCTCTTCACACACACACACACGCTGTCTACACACACACTCTCTACACACACACACTCTCTCTACACATACACACACTCTACACACACACAAACACTCTCTACACACACACTCTCTACACACACTCTCTCTCTCTACACACACACACTCCCTGCACACACACACTCACACACTCTCTACACACACACACACATTCTCTACACACACACAAACATTCTCTACACACACACATTCTCTACACACACACACACACTCTACACACACACACACTCTCTACACACACACACTCTCACACACACAAACACTCTCTACACACTCTCTACACTCACACACACTCTACACACACACACTGTACACACACACACGCTCTCTACACATACACACACACTCTCTCACACACACACACTCTCTCTCACACACACACTCTCTACACCCACACACACACTCTCACAAAGTCTCACACACACAATCTCTCCATACGCACACACTCTCTACACACACACACTCTCTACACACACTCTCACACACACTCTCACACACATACTCTCTACACACAAACACACTCTCTCTACACACACACACTCTCTACACACACACAAACTCTCTACACACACAGACTCTCACACACACTCAAACACTCTCTACACACTCTCTACAGACACACTCACACACACACTCTCTACACACACACACAATCTACACGCACACACACACTCTCTACACACTCACACACTCTCTCACACACACACTCTCTCACACACTCTCACACACACACTCTCTCTACAAAGACACACACTCTCTCTACACACATACAGATTCTCTACACACTCTCTACACACACACACACTCTCTGCACACACACACTCTCTACACACACTCTCACACACACTCTCACACACACATTCTCTACACACACACACTCTCTCTACACACTCTCACACACACTCTCTCACACACAATCTCTCTACACACACACACAGACTCTACACACACAGACACTCTCTACACACACACACACACTCTACACACACACAAACACTCTGTACACACACACACTCTCTACACACACACACACTCTCTACACACACACACGCACACTCTCTACACACACACACGCACTCTACTCACACACACTCTCTACACACACAAACACTCTCTACGCACACACACATTCTGTACACACACACACTCTCTACACACACACACTCGCTACACACACACACTCTCCACGCACACACACTCTCTACACACACACACTCTCACACTCTCTACACACATACACACTCTCACACGCACTCTCACACACACATTCTCACACACAGACACACACTCTCTACACACACACAAACGCTCTCTAAAAACTCTCTACAAACACACACACTCACACACACACACACACACACTCCACACACACACACTCTCTACACACACTCTCACA
>NC_083407.1:120196733-120216847 GCF_020745735.1 Hemiscyllium ocellatum | reverse complement strand
TTTGTGTGTGTGTGAGTATGAGTGTGTGTGAGTGTTTGTGTGAATGTGTGTGAGTGAATGTGTCTGTATGTGAGTGCATGTGTGTGAGTTTGTGTGTGTGTGTGTTTGTGTGCGTGAATGTGTGTGTGTGAGTATGCGTGTTTGTGAGTGTGTGTGTGAGTGAGTTTATGTTTGTGAGTGTGTGTGAGTAAGTGTGTGTGAGTGCGTGTGTGTGTGAGTGTGTGCGTGAGTGTGTGTGAGTCTGTGTGAGTTTGTGTGTGTGTGAGTGTGTGAGTCTGTGAGTGTGTGTGCATGAGTGTGTGTGTGAATGTGTGTGTGAGTTTGTGTGTGTGAGTGTGTGTGTGTGTGAGTGAGTGTGTGTGTGTGTGTGAATTTGTGTGTGTGTGTGTTTGAGTGTGTGTGTGAGTCTGCATGTGAGTGTGTGGGTGCGTGTGTGTGAGTGTGTGTGTGTGTGATTGTATGTGTGCGTGTGTGCGTGAGTGTGAGTGTGTTTGTGTGAGTGTGTGTGAGTGTGTGTGTGAGTGTGTGTGAGTGCGTGAGTGTGTGTGTGAGTGTGTGTGCGCATAAGTGTGTGTGTGAGTGTGTAAATGTTTGTGTGAGTGTGTGTGTGTGAGTATGTGTGAGTGTGTGGGTGTGTGTGTGAGTGCGTGTGAGTGTGTGTGTGTGTGTGTGTGTGAGTGTGTGTGTATGTGTGAGAGTGTGTGTGTATGTGTTTGTGTGTGTGTGTGAGTGTGCGTGTGTGTGTGTGTGTGACTGTGTGTGTGAGTGTTGGTGTGTGTGTGTGTGAGTGTCTATGCATGTGAGCGTGTGTGAGAGTATGTGTGTGTGAGTGTGTTTTTTTTAGATTAGACTTACAGTGTGGAAACGGGCCCTTCGGCCCAACAAGTCCACACCGACCCGCCGAAGCGCAACCCACCCATACCCCTACATTTACCCCTTACCTAACACTACGGGCAATTTAGCATGGCCAATTCACCTGACCCGCACATCTTTGGACTGTGGGAGGAAACCGGAGCACCCGGAGGAAACCCACGCAGACACGGGGAGAACGTGCAAACTCCACACAGTCAGTCGCCTGAGTCGGGAATTGAAACCGGGTCTCAGGCGCTGTGAGGCAGCAGTGCTAACCACTGTGCCACCGTGCCACCCAGTGTTGTGAGTGTGTGTGTGAGTGTTTGTGAGTGGGTGTGCGAGTGCATGAGTGTGTGTGTGTGTAAATGTGTGTGTGTGTGAGTGTGAGTGTGTGTGTGTGAGTGTGGGTGTGAGTGTGTGTGTGGGTGTGAGTGTGTGAGAGTGTGTGTGTGAGTGTGTGAGTGAGTGTGTGTGTGTTTGCGTGAGTGTGTGTGTGTGCGTGTGTGAGTGTGTGTGTGCGTGTGCGTGAGTGTGTGTGTGTGTGAGTTTGTGTGTGTGAGTGTGTGTGTGAGTGTTGGTGTGTGAGCGTGTGTGATTGTGTGTGGGGGAGTGTGCGTGTGAGTGTGTGTGCGCATGAGCGTGTGTGTTTGAGAGTGTGTCTGTGTGAGTGTGTCTGTGTGAGTGAGTGTGTGTGTGCGAGTGCGTGTGTGTGTGAGAGTGTGCGTGTGAGTGCGTGTGCATCTGTGTGTGTGTGTGTGAGTATGAGTGTGTGTGAGTGTTTGTGTGAATGTGTGTGAGTGAATGTGTCTGTGTGTGTGTGGGTGTGTGTGTGTGCGTGTGTGTGTGTGCATGTGTGTGCGTGAGTGTGTGTAAGTGCGTGTGTGTGGGTTTGTGTGTGTGTGTGAGTGTGTGTGTGTTTGTGTGCGTGAATGTGTGTGAGTGAGTGTGTCTGTGTGAGTATGCGTGTTTGTGAGTGTGTGTGAGTGTGTGTGAGTGTGTGTGAGTGAGTGTGTGTGAGTGTGGGTGTGTGTGTGTGAGTGTATGTGAGTGTGTGCGTGAGTGTGTGAGTGTGTGTGTGAGTGTGTGTGAGTCTGTGTGAGTTTGTGTGTGTGGGTTTGTGTGTGTGAGTGTGTGTGTGTGTGAGAGTGTGTGTGTGTGATTCTGTGTGTGTGAGTGTGTGCGTGTGTGCGTGCGTGCGTGCGTGTGTGTGTGTGTGAGATTGCATGTGTGAATGTGTGTGCGCGTATGTGAGTGCACGCGAGTGTGTGTGTGTGTGTATGTGTTTGTGTGAGTGTGTGTGTGAGTGTGAGTGTGTGTGAGTGTGTGTGTGAGTGTGTGTGAGTGTGTGCGTGAGTGTGTGTGTGTGAGTTTGTGTGTGTGAGTGTGGATGTGTGAGTGTGTGAGAGTGTGTGTGTGTGAGAGTGTGAGTGTAAGTGTGTGTGTGTGTGTGAATTTGCGTGTGTGTGTGAGTGTGTTTGTGTTTGAGTGTGTGTCTGAGTCTGTGTGTGTGAGTGTGTGCGGGCGTGTGTGTGTGATTGCATGTGTATGTGAGTGTGTGCGCACGTGTGTGAGTGCATGCGAGTGTGTGGGGGTGTGACACTGCGTGTGTGTGTGTGAGTGTGTGTGTGTGTGTGTGTCTGTGAGTGTGAATGTGTTTGTGTGAGTGTGTGTGTGTGAGTGTGAGTGTGTGTGAGTGTCTGTGTGAGTGTGAGAGTGAGTGTGTGAGTGTGTGTGAGTGTGTGTGTGTGTGTGTGCGCGAGTGTGTGTGTGAGTGTGTGTGTATGTGTTTGTGTGAGTGTGTGTGTGAGAGTATGTGTGAGTGTATGTGTGTGAGTATGTGTGTGAGTGTGTGTGAGTTTGTGTGAGTGTGTGTGTGTGGGTGTGTGTGTGAGAGAGAGTGTGTGTGTGTATGTGTTTGTGTGTGTGTGTGCGTGAGTGTGTGTCTGTGAGGGTGTGTGTGTGTATGAGTGCGTGTGTGAGCGTATGTGAGTGTTGGTGTGTGAGCGTGTGTGAGTGTGTGTGTGAGTGTCTGTGTGTGTGAGAGTGTGTGAGTGTATGTGTGAGTGTGTGTGTGAGTGTGTGTGTGAGTGTGTGTGAGTGTGTGAGTATGTGTGAGAGTGTGTGTGAGTGTGTGTGCGTGTGTGAGTGGGAATGTGTGTGTGTAAGTGTGTGTGTGAGTGTGAATGTGTTTGTGTGAGTGTGCATGTGTGTGAGTGAGTGTGTGTGCGTGTGTGAGTGTGTGTAAGTGTGTGTGCGTGAGTGTGAATGTGTTTGTGTGAGTGTGTGTGAGTGTGAGTGTG
Organism: Hemiscyllium ocellatum; assembly: GCF_020745735.1. Classification (NCBI taxonomy): domain Eukaryota; kingdom Metazoa; phylum Chordata; class Chondrichthyes; order Orectolobiformes; family Hemiscylliidae; genus Hemiscyllium; species Hemiscyllium ocellatum. Next base: position 120,213,695 of record NC_083407.1, on the reverse strand, counting down.
CGTGTGAGTGTGTGTGTGTGTGAGTATGTGTGTGTGTGTGAGTGTGAGTGTGTGTGAGTGTGTGTGTGTGAGTGTGCGCGTGTGTGTGTGAGTGCGTCTGTGTGTGAGTGTGTGTGTGTGAGTGTGAGTGTGTGTGTGAGTGTGAGTGTGTGTGAGAGTGTGTGTGTGTGAGTGTGCGCGTGTGTGTGTGAGTGCGTCTGTGTGTGAGTGTGTGTGTGTGGGTGTGAGTGTGAGTGTGTGTGAGTGTGTGTGAGTGTGTGTGTGAGTGTGTGTGAGTGTGTGTGTGTGAGTGTGTGTGGGTGGGTGGGTGTGAATGTGTGAGTGTGTGTGTGCGAATGTGTGTGAGTGTGAGTGTGTGTGTGAGTATGTGTGTGCGAGAATATGTGAGTGTGAGTGTGCGTGTGAGTGTGTGTGTGTGAGTTTGAGTGTGCATGTGTGAGGGTGAGAGTGTGTGTGAGTTTGTGTGTGTCAGTGTGTGGGAGTGTGTGTGAGAGTGTGCATGTGAATGTGTGTGTGTATGAGTGTGTGTGTTTGTGTGAGTGTGTGTGTGTGAGTGTGTGGGAGTGTGTGTGTGTGTAAGTGTGTGTGTGTTGTGAGTGTGTATGTGAGTGTGTGTGTGTGTCTGTGTGAGTGTGTGAGTGTGTGTGTGAGTGTGCGTGTGTCAGAGAGTGTGTGTGTGTGAGTGTGTGCGAGTGTGCGAATGCGTGAGTGTGTGTGAGAATGTGCGTGTGAGTGTGTGTGCATCAGTGTGCGTGTGTGAGTATGAGCGTGTGTGAGTGTTTGTGTGAATGTGTGTGAGTGAGTGTGTAAGTGCGTGTGTGAGTTTGTGTGAGTGTGTGTGAGTGTGTGAGTCGTGAGTGTGTGTGTGAGAGTGTGCATGTGAATGTGTGCATAAGGGTGTCTCTGTGTGAGTGTGTGTGTGAGTGTGCATGTGTGAGTGTGCGTGTGTGTGTGTGAGTTGTGTGTGAGTGAGAGTGTGTGTGAGTGTGAGTGTGTGTGTGTGAGTGTGTGTGCATGAGTGTGTGTGTGGGAGTGAGCCTGTGTGAGTGAGTGTGTGCGTGAGATTGTGTGCGAGTGTGTGTGAGTGAGAGTGTGCGTGTGAGTGTGTATGTGCATGAGTGTGTGTGTGAGAGTGTGTCTGTGTGAGTGTGCCTGTGTGAGTGAGTGTGTGTGAGAGTGAGTTTGTGTTTGTGAGTGTGTGTGAGTGTGGGTGTGTGAGTGTGTGTGAGTGTGTGTGTGAGTGTGGGTGCGTGAGCGTGTATGTGAGAGTTTGTGTGTGTGAGTTTGTGTGTGTGAGTGTGTGTGTGTGAGTGTGTGTGAGTGTGTGCATGAGTGTGTGAGTGTGTGTGTGTGAGGGTGTGTGTAAGTGTGTGTGTGAGACTGTGTGTGTGTGAGTGTGAGTGTGTGTGTGTGTGTGAATTTGTGTGGGTGTGTGTGTGTGTTTGAGTGTGTGTGTGAGTCTATGTGTGTGAGGGTGTGCGTGTGAGTGTGTGATTGCATGTGTGTGCGCGTGTGAGTGAGTGCATGCGAGTGTGTGGGTGTGTGAGAGTGTGTGTGTGTGTAAGTGTGTGTGTGAGTGTGTATATGTTTGTGTGAGTGTGTGTGTTAGTGTGAGTGTGTGAGTGTATGTGTGTGAGTGTGTGTGAGTGTGTGTGTGTGACTGTGTGTGTGAGTGTTGGTGTGTGAGTGTGTGTGTGAGTATGTGTGAGTATGTGTGAGAGCGTGTGTGTGTGTGTGTGTGTCTGTGTGTTTGTGTGTGTGAGTGTGTTGTGAGTGTGTGTGTGACTGTGTGTGTGAGTGTTGGTGTGTGAGTGTGTGTGTGAGTGTCTGTGTATGTGAGCGTGTGTGAGTGTATGTGTGTGTGAGTGTGTTGTGAGTGTGTGTGTGAGTGTGTGTGAGTGTGCATGTGTGAGAGCGTGTGTGTGTGGGTGTGTGTGTCTGTGTATGTGAGCGTGTGTGAGTGTATGTGTGTGTGAGTGTGTTGTGAGTGTGTGTGTGAGTGTGTTGTGAGTGTGTGTGTGAGTGTGTGAGTGCGTGTGGGTGTGTTTGTGTGTGAGTGCGTGTGTGTGTGAGTGTGTCTGAGTGTGTGTGTGTGTGTGTGTGTGAATGTGTGTGTGTGTGTGAGAGTGTGTGTGTGAGTGTGTGCGTGTGTGCGTGCGTGCGTGCGTGTGTGTGTGTGTGAGATTGCATGTGTGAATGTGTGTGCGCGTATGTGAGTGCATGCGAGTGTGTGTGTGTGTGTATGTGTTTGTGTGAGTGTGTGTGTGTGAGTGTGAGTGTGTGTGAGTGTGTGTGTGAGTGTGTGTGAGTGTGTGCGTGAGTGTGTGTGTGTGTGAGTTTGTGTGTGTGAGTGTGGATGTGTGAGTGTGTGAGAGTGTGTGTGTGTGAGAGTGTGAGTGTAAGTGTGTGTGTGTGTGTGAATTTGCGTGTGTGTGTGAGTGTGTTTGTGTTTGAGTGTGTGTCTGAGTCTGTGTGTGTGAGTGTGTGCGGGCGTGTGTGTGTGATTGCATGTGTATGTGAGTGTGTGCGCACGTGTGTGAGTGCATGCGAGTGTGTGGGGGTGTGACACTGCGTGTGTGTGTGTGAGTGTGTGTGTGTGTGTGTCTGTGAGTGTGAATGTGTTTGTGTGAGTGTGTGTGTGTGAGTGTGAGTGTGTGTGAGTGTCTGTGTGAGTGTGAGAGTGAGTGTGTGAGTGTGTGTGAGTGTGTGTGTGCGCGAGTGTGTGTGTGAGTGTGTGTGTATGTGTTTGTGTGAGTGTGTGTGTGAGAGTATGTGTGAGTGTATGTGTGTGAGTATGTGTGTGAGTGTGTGTGAGTTTGTGTGAGTGTGTGTGTGTGGGTGTGTGTGTGAGAGAGAGTGTGTGTGTGTATGTGTTTGTGTGTGTGTGTGTGCGTGAGTGTGTGTCTGTGAGGGTGTGTGTGTGTATGAGTGCGTGTGTGAGCGTATGTGAGTGTTGGTGTGTGAGCGTGTGTGAGTGTGTGTGTGAGTGTCTGTGTGTGTGAGAGTGTGTGAGTGTATGTGTGAGTGTGTGTGTGAGTGTGTGTGTGTGTGTGAGTGTGTGTGAGTGTGTGAGTATGTGTGAGAGTGTGTGTGAGTGTGTGTGCGTGTGTGAGTGGGAATGTGTGTGTGTAAGTGTGTGTGTGAGTGTGAATGTGTTTGTGTGAGTGTGCATGTGTGTGAGTGAGTGTGTGTGTGCGTGTGTGAGTGTGTGTAAGTGTGTGTGCGTGAGTGTGAATGTGTTTGTGTGAGTGTGTGTGAGTGTGAGTGTGCGTGTGAGTGTGTGTGTGTGTGAGTATGTGTGTGTGTGTGAGTGTGCGTGTGTGAGTGTGAGTGTGTGTGTGAGTGTGTGTGTGAGTGTGAGTGTGTGTGAGTGTGTGTGTGTGTGAGTGTGCGCGTGTGTGTGTGAGTGCGTCTGTGTGTGAGTGTGTGTGTGTGAGGGTGTGAGTGTGAGTGTGTGTGAGTGTGTGTGAGTGTGTGTGTGAGTGTGTGTGAGTGTGTGTGTGTGAGTGTGTGTGGGTGGGTGGGTGTGAATGTGTGAGTGTGTGTGTGCGAATGTGTGTGAGTGTGAGTGTGTGTGTGAGTATGTGTGTGCGAGAATATGTGAGTGTGAGTGTGCGTGTGAGTGTGTGTGTGTGAGTTTGAGTGTGCATGTGTGAGGGTGAGAGTGTGTGTGAGTTTGTGTGTGTCAGTGTGTGGGAGTGTGTGTGAGAGTGTGCATGTGAATGTGTGTGTGTATGAGTGTGTGTGTTTGTGTGAGTGTGTGTGTGTGAGTGTGTGGGAGTGTGTGTGTGTGTAAGTGTGTGTGTGTTGTGAGTGTGTATGTGAGTGTGTGTGTGTGTGAGTGTGTGAGTGTGTGTGTGAGTGTGCGTGTGTCAGAGAGTGTGTGTGTGTGAGTGTGTGCGAGTGTGCGAATGCGTGAGTGTGTGTGAGAATGTGCGTGTGAGTGTGTGTGCATCAGTGTGCGTGTGTGAGTATGAGCGTGTGTGAGTGTTTGTGTGAATGTGTGTGAGTGAGTGTGTAAGTGCGTGTGTGAGTTTGTGCGAGTGTGTGTGAGTGTGTGAGTCGTGAGTGTGTGTGTGAGAGTGTGCATGTGAATGTGTGCATAAGGGTGTCTCTGTGTGAGTGTGTGTGTGAGTGTGCATGTGTGAGTGTGCGTGTGTGTGTGTGAGTTGTGTGTGAGTGAGAGTGTGTGTGAGTGTGAGTGTGTGTGTGTGAGTGTGTGTGCATGAGTGTGTGTGTGGGAGTGAGCCTGTGTGAGTGAGTGTGTGCGTGAGATTGTGTGCGAGTGTGTGTGAGTGAGAGTGTGCGTGTGAGTGTGTATGTGCATGAGTGTGTGTGTGAGAGTGTGTCTGTGTGAGTGTGCCTGTGTGAGTGAGTGTGTGTGAGAGTGAGTTTGTGTTTGTGAGTGTGTGTGAGTGTGGGTGTGTGAGTGTGTGTGAGTGTGTGTGTGAGTGTGGGTGCGTGAGCGTGTATGTGAGAGTTTGTGTGTGTGAGTTTGTGTGTGTGAGTGTGTGTGTGTGAGTGTGTGTGAGTGTGTGCATGAGTGTGTGAGTGTGTGTGTGTGAGGGTGTGTGTAAGTGTGTGTGTGAGACTGTGTGTGTGTGAGTGTGAGTGTGTGTGTGTGTGAATTTGTGTGGGTGTGTGTGTGTGTTTGAGTGTGTGTGTGAGTCTATGTGTGTGAGGGTGTGCGTGTGAGTGTGTGATTGCATGTGTGTGCGCGTGTGAGTGAGTGCATGCGAGTGTGTGGGTGTGTGAGAGTGTGTGTGTGTGTAAGTGTGTGTGTGAGTGTGTATATGTTTGTGTGAGTGTGTGTGTTAGTGTGAGTGTGTGAGTGTATGTGTGTGAGTGTGTGTGAGTGTATGTGTGTGAGTGTGTGGGTGTGTGTGTGTGAGTGTGTGTGTGTGACTGTGTGTGTGAGTGTTGGTGTGTGAGTGTGTGTGTGAGTGTCTGTGTATGTGAGCGTGTGTGAGTGTGTTGTGAGTGTGTGTGGGTGTGTGTGTGTCTGTGTGTTTGTGTGTGTGAGTGTGTGTGTGAGTGTGTGACTGTGTGCGTGAGTGTGTGAGTGTGTGTGTGTGAATGTGCGTGTGGGTGTGTGAGTGTGTGGGTGTGGGTGTGAGTGTGTGTGTGAGTGTGTGTGTGTGAGTGTGTGTGCATGAGTGTGTGTGTGAGAGTGTGTCTGTGTGAGTGAGCCTGTGTGAGTGAGTGTGTGTGTGAGATTGTGTGCGAGTGTGTGTGAGTGAGAGTGTGCGTGTGAGTGTGTATGTGCATGAGTGTGTGTGTGAGAGTGTGTCTGTGTGAGTGTGCCTGTGTGAGTGTCTGTGTGTGTGAGTGAGTTTGTGTTTGTGAGTGTGTGTGAGTGTGGGTGTGTGAGTGTGTGTGAGTGTGTGTGCGAGTGTGGGTGTGTGAGCGTGTATGTGAGAGTTTGTGTGTGTGAGTGTGTGTGAGTGTGTGCATGAGTGTGTGAGTGTGTGTGTGTGTGAGGGTGTGTGTAAGTGTGTGTGTGAGACTGTGTGTGTGTGAGTGTGAGTGTGTGTGTGTGTGAATTTGTGTGAGTGTGTGTGTGTGTTTGAGTGTGTGTGTGAGTCTATGTGTGTGAGGGTGTGCGTGTGAGTGTGTGATTGCATGTGTGTGCGCGTGTGAGTGAGTGCATGCGAGTGTGTGGGTGTGTGAGAGTGTGTGTGTGTAAGTGTGTGTGTGAGTGTGTATATGTTTGTGTGAGTGTTTGTGTTAGTGTGAGTGTGTGAGTGTATGTGAGTGTGTGTGAGTGTATGTGTGTGAGTGTGTGTGTGTGTGTGTGTGACTGTGTGTGTGAGTGTTGGTGTGTGAGTGTGTGTGTGAGTGTCTGTGTATGTGAGCGTGTGTGAGTGTATGTGTGTGTGAGTATGTTGTGAGTGTGTGTGTAAGTGCGTTGTGAGTGTGTGTGTGTGAGTGTGTGTGAGTGTGTGAGTATGTGTGAGAGCGTGTGGGTGTGTGTGTGTCTGTGTGTTTGTGTGTGTGAGTGTGTGTGTGAGTGTGTGAGTGTGTGTGAGTGTGTGTGTGTGGGTGTGTGTGTGAGAGAGTGTGTGTGTGTATGTGTTTGTGTGTGTGCGTGAGTGTGTGTCTGTGAGGGTGTGTGTGTGTGTATGAGTGTGTGTGTGAGTGTATGTGAGTGTTGGTGTGTGAGCATGTGTGAGTGTGTGTTTGAGTGTCTGTGTGTGAGCGTGTGTGTGAGTGTGTGTGAGTGTGTGAGTATGTGTGAGAGTGTGTGTGAGTGTGTGTGCGTGTGTGAGTGGGAATGCGTGTGTGTAAGTGTGTGTGTGAGTGTGAATGTGTTTGTGTGAGTGTGCATGTGTGTGAGTGAGTGTGTGTGTGTGTGCGTGTGTGAGTGTGTGTAAGTGTGTGTGCGTGAGTGTGAATGTGTTTGTGTGAGTGTGTGTGAGTGTGAGTGTGTGTGTGAGTGTGTGTGTGTGTGAGTGTGTGTGTGTGTGTGAGTGTGCGTGTGTGAGTGTGTGTGTGTGTAGTGTGAGTGTGTGTGTGAGTGTGAGTGTGTGTGTGTGATTGTGTGAGAGTGTGTGTGTGTGTGTGGGTGGGTGTGAATGTGTGAGTGTGTGTGCGCGAATGTGTGTGAGTGTGAGTGTGTGTGTGAATATGTGTGTGCGAGAATATGTGAGTGTGAGTGTGTGTGTGAGTGTGTGTGTGAGTTTGAGTGTGCATGTGAGAGTGTGTGTGAGTTTGTGTGTGTCAGTGTGTGGGAGTGTGTGTGAGAGTGTGCATGTGAATGTGTGTGTGTATGAGTGTGTGTGTTTGTGTGAGTGTGTGTGAATGTGTGTGTGTGAGTGTGTGGGAGTGTGTGTGTGTGTAAGTGTGTGTGTGTTGTGAGTGTGTATGTCAGTGTGTGTGTGTGTCTGTGTGAGTGTGTGAGTGTGTGTGTGAGTGTGCGTGTGTCAGAGAGTGTGTGTGTGTGAGTGTGTGCGAGTGTGTGAGTGCGTGAGTGCGTGTGAGAATGTGTGTGTGAGTGTGTGTGCATCAGTGTGCGTGTGTGAGTATGAGCGTGTGTGAGTGTTTGTGTGAATGTGTGTGAGTGAGTGTGTAAGTGCGTGTGTGAGTTTGTGCGAGTGTGTGTGAGAGTGTGAGTCGTGAGTGTGTGTGTGAGAGTGTGCATGTGAATGTGTGCATAAGGGTGTCTCTGTGTGATTGTGTGTGTGAGTGTGCATGTGTGAGTGTGCGTGTGTGTGTGTGAGTTGTGTGTGTGAGTGAGTGTGTGTGTGTGAGTGTGTGAGTGTGTGTGTGAGTGTGTGTGCATGAGTGTGTGTGTGAGAGTGTGTCTGTGTGAGTGAGCCTGTGTGAGTGAGTGTGTGTGTGAGATTGTGTGCGAGTGTGTGTGAGTGAGAGTGTGCGTGTGAGTGTGTATGTGCATGAGTGTGTGTGAGAGAGTGTGTCTGTGTGAGTGTGCCTGTGTGAGTGAGTGTGTGTGTGAGTGAGTTTGTGTTTGTGAGTGTGTGTGAGTGTGGGTGTGTGAGTGTGTGTGAGTGTGTGTGTGAGTGTGGGTGTGTGAGCGTGTATGTGAGAGTTTGTGTGTGTGAGTTTGTGTGTGTGAGTGTGTGTGTGTGAGTGTGTGTGAGTGTGTGCATGAGTGTGTGAGTGTGTGTGTGTGAGTGTGTGAGTGTGTGTGTGAATTTGTGTGAGTGTGTGTGTGTTTGAGTGTGTGTGTGAGTCTATGTGTGTGAGGGTGTGCGTGTGAGTGTGTGATTGCATGTGTGTGCGCGTGTGAGTGAGTGCATGCGAGTGTGTGGGTGTGTGAGAGTGTGTGTGTGTGTAAGTGTGTGTGTGAGTGTGTATATGTTTGTGTGAGTGTGTGTGTTAGTGTGAGTGTGTGAGTGTATGTGAGTGAGTGTGTGTGAGTGTATGTGTGTGAGTGTGTGGGTGTGTGTGTGAGTGTGTGTGTGTGTGACTGTGTGTGTGAGTGTTGGTGTGTGAGTGTGTGTGTGAGTGTCGGTGTATGTGAGCGTGTGTGAGTGTGTTGTGAGTGTGTGTGTGAGTGCGTGAGTACGTGTGAGAGCGTGTGTGTGTGGGTGTGTGTGTGTCTGTGTGTTTGTGTGTGTGAGTGTGTGACTGTGTGTGAGTGTTGGTGTGTGAGTGTGTGTGTGAGTGTCTGTGTATGTGAGCGTGTGTGAGTGTATGTGTGTGTGAGTGTGTTGTGAGTGTGTGTGTGAGTGTGTTGTGAGTGTGTGTGTGAGTGTGTGTGAGTGTGTGAGTATGTGTGAGAGCGTGTGTGTGTGGGTGTGTGTGTGTGTCTGTGTGTTTGTGTGTGTGAGTGTGTGTGTGAGTGTGTGAGTGTGTGTGTGAGTGTGTGAGTGTGTGTGTGTGAATGTGCGTGTGGGTGTGTGAGTGTGTGTGTGTGGGTGTGAGTGTGTGAGTGTGTGTGTGAGTGTGTGTGGGCGTGAGTGTGTGTGTGTGTGTGTGAGTGTGTGTGGGTGTGTTTGTGTGTGAGTGCGTGTGTGTGTGAGTGTGTCTGAGTGTGTGTGGGTGTGTGTGTGTGAATGTGTGTGTGTGTGTGAGAGTGTGAGTGTGAGTGTGTGTGAGTGTGTGTGTGAGTACGTGTGTGTGAGAGAGAGAGTGTGTATGTGTTTGTGTGTGTGTGGGTGTGTGTGTGAGTGTGTGTGTGTGACTGTGTGTGTGAGTGTTGGTGTGTGAGTGTGTGTGTGAGTGTCTGTGTATGTGAGCGTGTGTGAGTGTGTTGTGAGTGTGTGTGTGAGTATGTGTGAGAGCGTGTGTGTGTGGGTGTGTGTGTGTCTGTGTGTTTGTGTGTGTGTTTGAGTGTGTGACTGTGTGTGTGAGTGTTGGTGTGTGAGTGTGTGTGTGAGTGTCTGTGTATGTGAGCGTGTGTGAGTGTATGTGTGTGTGAGTGTGTTGTGAGTGTGTGTGTGAGTGTGTGTGAGTGTGTGAGTATGTGTGAGAGCGTGTGTGTGTGGGTGTGTGTGTCTGTGTGTTTGTGTGTGTGAGTGTGTGTGTGAGTGTGTGTGTGTGGGTGTGAGTGTGTGAGTGTGGGTGTGGGTGTGTGTGGGCGTGAGTGTGTGAGTGTGTGTGTGAGTGTGTTTGGGTGTGTTTGTGTGTGAGTGTGTGTGTGTGTGTGTGTGGGTGTGTTTGTGTGTGAGTGCATGTGTGTGTGAGTGTGTGTGTGTGAGTGTGTCTGAGTGTGTGTGGGTGTGTGTGTGTGAATGTGTGTGTGTGAGAGTGTGAGTGTGAGTGTGTGTGAGTGTGTGTGTGAGTACGTGTGTGTGAGAGAGAGAGTGTGTATGTGTTTGTGTGTGTGTGAGTGTGCGTGTGCGTGAGTGTGTGTGTGAGTTTGTGTGTGTGAGTGTGTCTGTGAGTGTTGGTGTGTGAGCGTGTGGGAGCGTGTGTGTGGGAGTGTGCGTGTGAGTGTGTGTGTGCATGAGTGTGTGTGTTTGAGAGTGTGTCTGTGTGAGTGAGTGTGTGTGTGCGTGTGTGTGAGTGTGTGTGTGAGTGTGCGTGTGAGTGTGTGTGCATCTGTGTGTGTGTGTGAGTATGAGTGTGTGTGAGTGTGTGTGTGAGTGTGTGTGAGTGTGTGAGTATGTGTGAGAGCGTGTGTGTGTGGGTGTGTGTGTGTCTGTGTGTTTGTGTGTGTGAGTGTGTGTGTGAGTGTGTGAGTGTGTGTGTGTGAATGTGCGTGTGGGTGTGTGAGCGTGTGTGTGTGGTTGTGAGTGTGTGAGTGTGGGTGTGAGTGTGTGTGGGCGTGAGTGTGTGAGTGTGAGTGTGAGTGTGTGTGGGTGTGTTTGTGTGTGAGTGCATGTGTGTGTGAGTGTGAGTGTGTCTGAGTGTGTGTGGGTGTGTGTGTGTGAATGTGTGTGTGTGTGTGAGAGTGTGAGTGTGAGTGTGTGTGAGTGTGTGTGTGAGTACGTGTGTGTGAGAGAGAGAGTGTGTATGTGTTTGTGTGTGTGTGAGTGTGCGTGTGCGTGAGTGTGTGTGTGAGTTTGTGTGTGTGTGTCTGTGAGTGTTGGTGTGTGAGCGTGTGTGAGCGTGTGTGTGGGAGTGTGCGTGTGAGTGTGTGTGTGCATGAGTGTGTGTGTTTGAGAGTGTGTCTGTGTGAGTGTGTCTGTGTGAGTGAGTGTGTGTGTGCGTGTGTGTGAGTGTGTGTGTGAGTGTGCGTGTGAGTGTGTGTGCATCTGTGTGTGTGTGAGTATGAGTGTGTGTGAGTGTTTGTGTGAATGTGTGTGAGTGAATGTGTCTGTGTGTGTGTGGGTGTGTGTGTGTGCGTGTGTGCGCGTGAGTGTGTGTAAGTGCGTGTGTGTGAGTTTGTGTGTGTGTGAGAGTGTGTGTGTGTTTGTGTGCGTGAATGTGTGTGAGTGAGTGTGTGTGTGAGTACGTGTGTGTGAGAGAGAGAGTGTGTATGTGTTTGTGTGTGTGTGAGTGTGCGTGTGCGTGAGTGTGTGTGTGAGTTTGTGTGTGTGAGTGTGTCTGTGAGTGTTGGTGTGTGAGCGTGTGTGAGCGTGTGTGTGAGTGTGTGTGTGCATGAGTGTGTGTGTTTGAGAGTGTGTCTGTGTGAGTGTGTCTGTGTGAGTGAGTGTGTGTGTGCGAGTGTGTGAGTGTGTGTGTGAGTGTGCGTGTGAGTGTGTGTGCATCTGTGTGTGTGTGAGTATGAGTGTGTGTGAGTGTTTGTGTGAATGTGTGTGAGTGAATGTGTCTGTGTGTGTGTGTGTGTGTGTGTGCGTGAGTGTGTGTAAGTGTGTGTGTGTGAGTTTGTGTGTGTGTGAGAGTGTGTGTGTGTTTGTGTGCGTGAATGTGTGTGAGTGAGTGTGTGTGTGAGTACGTGTGTGTGAGAGAGAGAGTGTGTATGTGTTTGTGTGTGTGTGTGAGTGTGCGTGTGCGTGAGTGTGTGTGAGTTTGTGTGTGTGAGTGTGTCTGTGAGTGTTGGTGTGTGAGCGTGTGTGAGCGTGTGTGTGGGAGTGTGCGTGTGAGTGTGTGTGTGCATGAGTGTGTGTGTTTGAGAGTGTGTCTGTGTGAGTGTGTCTGTGTGAGTGAGTGTGTGTGTGCGAGTGTGTGAGTGTGTGTGAGTGTGCATGTGAGTGTGTGTGCATCTGTGTGTGTGTGAGTATGAGTGTGTGTGAGCGTTTGTGTGAATGTGTGTGAGTGAACGTGTCTGTGCGTGTGTGTGTGCGTGTGTGCGCGTGAGTGTGTGTAAGTGCGTGTGTGTGAGTTTGTGTGTGTGTGAGAGCATATGTGTGTTTGTGTGCGTGAATGTGTGTGAGTGAGTGTGTGTGTGAGTATGCGTGTTTGTGAGTGTGTGTGTGAGTGAGTTTGTGTTTGTGAGTGTGTGTGAGTGTGTGTGAGTGAGTGGGTGTGTGTGTGTGAGTGGGTGTGAGTGTGTGCGTGAGTGTGTGAGTGTGTGTGTGTGAGTGTGTGTGAGTCTATGTGAGTTTGTGTGTGTGAGTGTGTGTGTGTGTGAGCGTGGGTGTGTGAGTGTGTGTGTGTGAGTTTGTGTGTGTGAGTGTGTGTGTGTGAGAGTGTGAGTGTGGGTGTGTGTGTGTGAATTTGTGTGTGTGTGTGATTGTGTATGTGTTTGAGTGTGTGTGTGATTCTGTGTGTGAGGGTGTGTGCGTGTGTGTGTGTGTGTGATTGCATGTGTGAGTGTGTGCGCGTGTGTGAGTGCATGCGAGTGTGTGGGTGTGTTAGAGTGTGTGTGTGTGTATGTGTTTGTGTGAGTGTGTGTGTGTGTGCATGTGTGTGTGTGTGCATGTGTGTGCGTGAGTGTGTGTAAGTGCGTGTGTGTGAGTTTGTGTGTGTGTGTGAGTGTGTGTGTGTTTGTGTGCGTGAATGTGTGTGAGTGAGTGTGTCTGTGTGAGTATGCGTGCTTGTGAGTGTGTGTGAGTGTGTGTGAGTGCGTGTGAGTGAGTGTGTGTGAGTGTGGGTGTGTGTGTGTGAGTGTATGTGAGTGTGTGCGTGAGTGTGTGAGTGTGTTTGTGTGAGTGTGTGTGAGTCTGTGTGAGTTTGTGTGTGTGGGTTTGTGTGTGTGAGTGTGTGTGTGAGAGTGTGTGTGTGAGATTCTGTGTGTGTGAGTGTGTGCGTGTGTGCGTGCGTGTGTGTGTGTGTGAGATTGCATGTGTGAATGTGTGTGCGCGTGTGTGAGTGCATGCGAGTGTGTGGGTGTGTTAGAGTGTGTGTGTGTGTGTGTATGTGTTTGTGTGAGTGTGGGTGTGTGAGTGTGAGTGTGTGTGAGTGTGTGTGTGAGTGTGTGTGAGTGTGTGCGTGAGTGTGTGAGTGTGTGTGTGTGTGTGAGTTTGTGTGTGTGAGTGTGGATGTGTGAGTGTGTGAGAGTGTGTGTGTGTGAGTGTGAGTGTAAGTGTGTGTGTGTGTGTGAAGTTGCGTGTGTGTGTGAGTGTGTTTGTGTTTGAGTGTGTGTCTGAGTCTGTGTGTGTGAGTGTGTGCGGGCGTGTGTGTGTGTGATTGCATGTGTATGTGAGTGTGTGCGCACGTGTGTGAGTGCATGCGAGTGTGTGGGTGTGTGACACTGCGTGTGTGTGTGTGAGTGTGTGTGTGTAAGTGTGTGTCTGTGAGTGTGAATGTGTTTGTGTGAGTGTGTGTGTGTGAGTGTGAGTGTGTGTGAGTGTCTGTGTGAGTGTGAGTGAGTGTGTGAGTGTGTGTGAGTGTGAGTGTGTGTGTGCGCGCGAGTGTGTGTGTGAGAGAGTGTGTGTGTGTATGTGTTTGTGTGAGTGTGTGTGAGAGTATGTGTGAGTGTATGTGTGTGAGTATATGTGTGAGTGTGTGTGAGTTTGTGTGAGTGTGTGTGTGTGGGTGTGTGTGTGAGAGAGAGTGTGTGTGTATGTGTTTGTGTGTGTGTGTGCGTGAGTGTGTGTCTGTGAGGGTGTGTGTGTGTATGAGTGTGTGTGTGAGTGTCTGTGTGTGTGAGAGTGTGTGAGTGTATGTGTGAGTGTGTGTGTGAGTGTGTGTGCGTGTGTGAGTGGGAATGTGTGTGTGTAAGTGTGTGTGTGTGAGTGTGAATGTGTTTGTGTGAGTGTGCATGTGAGTGAGTGTGTGTGTGTGCGTGTGTGAGTGTGTGTAAGTGTGTGTGCGTGAGTGTGAATGTGTTTGTGTGAGTGTGTGTGAGTGTGCGTGTGTGTATGTGTGTGTGAGTATGTGTGTGTGTGTGTGAGTGTGCGTGTGCGAGTGTGTGTGAGTGTGTGTGTGAGTGTGTGTGTGAGTGTGAGTGTGTGTGTGTGTGATTGTGTGAGAGTGTGTGTGTGTGAGTGTGCGCGTGTGTGTGTGAGTGCGTCTGTGTGTGAGTGTGTGTGTGTGAATGTGTGTGTGTGCGTGGGTGTGAGTGTGTGTGTGAGTGAGTGTGTGTGAGTGTGTGTGTGAGTGTGTGTGTGTGAGTGTGTGTGAGTGTGTGTGTGTGAGTGTGTGTGTGTGTGGGTGGGTGTGAATGTGTGAGTGTGTGTGTGCGAATGTGTGTGAGTGTGAGTGTGTGTGTGAGTATGTGTGTGCGAGAATATGTGAGTGTGAGTGTGAGTGTGTGTGTGAGTGTGTGTGTGTGAGTTTGAGTGTGCATGTGTGAGTGTGAGAGTGTGTGTGAGTTTGTGTGTGTCAGTGTGTGGGAGTGTGTGTGAGAGTGTGCATGTGAATGTGTGTATGTGTATGAGTGTGTGTGTTTGTGTGAGTGTGTGTGAGTGTGTGTGTGTGAGTGTGTGGGAGTGTGTGTGTGTGTAAGTGTGTGTGTGTTGTGAGTGTGTATGTGAGTGTGTGTGTGTCTGTGTGAGTGTGTGAGTGTGTGTGTGAGTGTGCGTGTGTCAGAGAGTGTGTGTGTGTGAGTGTGTGCGAGTGTGCGAGTGCGTGAGTGTGTGTGAGAATGTGCGTGAGTGTGTGTGCATCAGTGTGCGTGTGTGAGTATGAGCATGTGTGAGTGTTTGTGTGAATGTGTGTGAGTGAGTGTGTAAGTGCGTGTGTGAGTTTGTGCGAGTGTGTGTGAGAGTGTGAGTCGTGAGTGTGTGTGTGAGAGTGTGCATGTGAATGTGTGCATAAGGGTGTCTCTGTGTGAGTGTGTGTGTGAGTGTGCATGTGTGAGTGTGCGTGTGTGTGTGTGAGTTGTGTGTGTGAGTGTGTGTGTGTGTGTGTGTGAGTGTGTGTGCATGAGTGTGTGTGTGAGAGTGTGTCTGTGTGAGTGAGCCTGTGTGAGTGAGTGTGTGTGAGAGATTGTGTGCGAGTGTGTGTGAGTGTGAGTGTGCGTGTGAGTGTGTATGTGCATGAGTGTGTGTGTGAGAGTGTGTCTGTGTGAGTGTGCCTGTGTGAGTGAGTGTGTGTGTGAGTGAGTTTGTGTTTGTGAGTGTGTGTGAGTGTGGGTGTGTGAGTGTGTTGTGAGTGTGTGTGTGAGTGTGTGTGAGTGTGTGAGTGTGTGTGTGAGTGTGTGAGTGTGTGTGTGTGAGTGTGTGTGAGTCTATGTGAGTTTGTGTGTGTGTGTGTGTGTGTGTGTGAGCGTGTGTGTGAGGGTGTGTGTAAGTGTGTGTGTGAGACTGTGTGTGTGTGAGTGTGAGTGTGTGTGTGAATTTGTGTGAGTGTGTGTGTGTTTGAGTGTGTGTGTGAGTCTATGTGTGTGAGGGTGTGCGTGTGAGTGTGTGATTGCATGTGTGTGCGCGTGTGAGTGAGTGCATGCGAGTGTGTGGGTGTGTGAGAGTGTGTGTGTGTGTAAGTGTGTGTGTGAGTGTGTATATGTTTGTGTGAGTGTGTGTGTTAGTGTGAGTGTGTGAGTGTATGTGTGTGAGTGTGTGTGAGTGTGTGTGTGTGACTGTGTGTGTGAGTGTTGGTGTGTGAGTGTGTGTGTGAGTGTCTGTGTATGTGAGCGTGTGTGAGTGTGTTGTGAGTGTGTGTGTGAATATGTGTGAGAGCGTGTGTGTGTGTGTGTGTGTGTCTGTGTGTTTGTGTGTGTGAGTGTGTTGTGAGTGTGTGTGTGACTGTGTGTGTGAGTGTTGGTGTGTGAGTGTGTGTGTGAGTGTCTGTGTATGTGAGCGTGTGTGAGTGTATGTGTGTGTGAGTGTGTTGTGAGTGTGTGTGTGAGTGTGTTGTGAGTGTGTGTGTGAGTGTGTGTGAGTGTGCATGTGTGAGAGCGTGTGTGTGTGGGTGTGTGTGTCTGTGTATGTGAGCGTGTGTGAGTGTATGTGTGTGTGAGTGTGTTGTGAGTGTGTGTGTGAGTGTGTTGTGAGTGTGTGTGTGAGTGTGTGAGTGCGTGTGGGTGTGTTTGTGTGTGAGTGCGTGTGTGTGTGAGTGTGTCTGAGTGTGTGTGTGTGTGTGTGTGTGTGAATGTGTGTGTGTGTGTGTGAGAGTGTGAGTGTGAGTGTGTGTGAGTGTGTGTGTGAGTACGTGTGTGTGAGAGAGAGAGTGTGTATGTGTTTGTGTGTGTGTGGGTGTGTGTGTGAGTGGGTGTGTGTGACTGTGTGTGTGAGTGTTGGTGTGTGAGTGTGTGTGTGAGTGTCTGTGTATGTGAGCGTGTGTGAGTGTGTTGTGAGTGTGTGTGTGAGTATGTGTGAGAGCGTGTGTGTGTGGGTGTGTGTCTGTGTGTTTGTGTGTGTGAGTGTGTGTGTGAGTGTGTGACTGTGTGTGTGAGTGTTGGTGTGTGAGTGTGTGTGTGAGTGTCTGTGTATGTGAGCGTGTGTGAGTGTATGTGTGTGTGAGTGTGTTGTGAGTGTGTGTGTGAGTGTGTGTGAGTGTGTGAGTATGTGTGAGAGCGTGTGTGTGTGGGTGTGTGTGTGTCTGTGTGTTTGTGTGTGAGTGTGTGTGAGTGTGAGTGTGTGTGTGAGTGTGTGAGTGTGTGTGTGTGAATGTGCGTGTGGGTGTGTGAGTGTGTGTGTGTGTGGGTGTGAGTGTGTGAGTGTGGGTGTGAGTGTGTGTGGGTGTGAGTGTGTGAGTGTGTGTGTGTGTGTGTGATTGCATGTGTGAGTGTGTGTGCGCGTGTGTGAGTGCATGCGAGTGTGTGGTTGTGTTAGAGTGTGTGTGTATGTGTTTGTGCGAGTGTGAGTGTGTGTGAGTGTGTGTGTGAGTGTGTGCTTGAGTGTGTGAGTGTGTGCGTGTGTGTGTGTGTGTTTGTGTGTGTGAGTGTGGGTGTGTGAGTGTGTGAATGTGTGTGTAAATTTGTGCGTGTGAGTATGTGTGTGAGTGTGTGTGTGTAAGTGTGTGTGTGAGTGTGAATGTGTTTGTGTGAGTGTGTGTGTGTGAGTGTGAGTGTGTGAGTGTGTGTGTGTGAGCGTGAGTGTGAGAGTGAGTGTGTGTGTATGTGCGCACGAGTGCGTGTGTGAGAGTGTGTGTGTGTGCATGTGTTTGTGTGAGTGTGTGTGTGTGAGAGTGTGTGTGAGTATGTGTTAGTGTGTGTGTGTTGGTGTGTGTGTGTGAGAGAGATTGTGTGTGTGTATGTGTTTGTGCGTGAGTGTGAGTGTGTGAGGGTGTGTGTATGAGTGTGAGTGTGTGTGTGTGAGTGTCTGTGTGTGTGAGCGTGTGTGAGTGTGTGTGCGAGTGTGTGTGAGTGTGTGGGTATGTGTGAGAGTGTGTGTGTGAGTGTGTGTGCATGAGTGAGTGGGAATGTGTATGTGTAAGTGTGTGTGAGTGTGAATGTGTTTGTGTGAGTGTGTGTGTGTGAGTGTGACTGTGTGTGTGTAAGAATGTGTGCATGAGTGTGAATGTGTTTGTGTGAGTGTGTGTGTGAGTGTGAGTATGTGTGTGAGTGAGTGTGTGTGTGAGTTTGTGTGGGTGTGAGTGTGTGTATATGTGAGTGTGTGTGTGTGAGTATGTGTGTGTGTGTATGTGTGTGAGTGTGTGAGTGTGCGTGTGTGAGTGTGTGCGTGAGTGTGTGTGTATGTGTGAGTGTGTGTGTGAATGTGCATGTGTGTGTGAATGTGTGTGTGAGTGTGTGTGGGTGTGAGTGCGTGTAGGTGTGAGTGTGTGTGTGTGAGTGCGTGTGGGTGTGAGTGTGTGAGTGTGTGTGTG
>NC_083407.1:120176733-120191733 GCF_020745735.1 Hemiscyllium ocellatum | reverse complement strand
AGTTGCAGGCTGGCCATCCACCTGCCAGGCTACAGGACACCACCAAATCCCCTGGTGACCATGCCCTGTCATGGGATTAGGTCCTGGACCGAGGGACACTGCCAGGGCTTCCCAGGTCTGCCCCTCGTAACATTGTGAACAATGTGGTGTATTGAAGGTGATCCCATTGCAACTGACAAAATACTGAAAGGGGTGGACAGGGTAGATGTAGGATGATGTTTCCCTAGGTTAGGGAGTCTGGAACCAAGGGGCACAATTTAACACAAAGCAGATTACAAAGGGGTCGGAGATGAGGAGGATTTTCTTTACACCCTTGGAATTGTCTCCCACAGAGGCCTGGGGACACTCCACCTTGGAGCCATGTTTAAGGTAGAGATTGTTAGATTTCTGATGAATAGTGATGAGCAGGGCTATGGAGTTGGGGTGGGTAAAGGCATTGAGGATGTTCAATCATCAATGGGCATCCTGAATTAGGACAGACCTGATAGACTGATTGGCCTACTCCTGTCCCTCCATGCAGACTCAGCCTTGGAAACGTGTTTCTCAGTACAACTGGTGAGGTTACCATTAGGACTTTGACATTAATCTTGGAATGGAGTGTTTAAGGGTGGCAGCTAATGAATGTGGAAACAAACTGCATTTCAATCCTATGAGCCACAGAGTCATAGAGATGTACAGCACAGAAACAGACCCTTCAGTCCAACCCGTCCATGCCGACCAGATATCCCAACCCAATCCAGTCCCACCTGCCAGCACCCGGCCCATATCCCTCCAAACCCTTCCTATTCATATACCCATCCAAATGCCTCTTAACTGTTGCAATTGTACCAGCCTCCACCACATCCTCTGGCAGCTCATTCCATACACGTACCACCCTCTGTGTGAAAACGTTGCCCCTTAGGTCTCTTTTATATCTTTCCCCTCTCACCCTAAACCTATGCCCTGTAGTTCTGGACTCCCGACCCCAGGGAAAAGACTTTGTCTATTTATCCTATCCATGTCCCTCATGATTTTATAAACCTCTATAAGGTCTCCCCTCAGCCTCTGACGCTCCAGGGAAAACAGCCCCAGCCTGTTCAGTCTCTCCCTGTAGCTCAGATCCTCCAACCCTGGCAACATCCTTGTAAATCTTTTCTGAACCCTTTCAAGTTTCATGACATCTTTCTGATAGGAAGGAGACCAGAATTGCATGCAATATCGCAACAGTGGCCTAACCAATGTCCTGTACAGCCGCAACATGACCTCCCAACTCCTGTACTCAATACTCTGACCAATAAAGGAAATCATACCAAACGCCTTCTTCACTATCCTATCTACCTGCGACTCCACTTTCAAGGAACTATGAACCTGCATTCCAAGGTCTCTTTGTTCAGCAACACTCCCTCGGACCTTACCATTAAGTGTATAAGTCCTGCTAAGATTTGCTTTCCCAAAATGCAGCACCTCGCATTTATCTGATTTAAACTCTATCTTCTACTTCTCAGCCCATTGGCCCATCTGGTCGAGACCCTGTTGTAATCTGAGATAACCCTCTTCGCTGTGCACTACACCTTCAATTTTGGTGTCATCTGCAAACTTACTAACTGTACCTCTTATATTCACATCCAAATCATTTATGTAAATGACAAAAAGTAGAGGGCCCAGCACCGATCCTTGTGGCACTCCACTGGTATACAGGGGGAACTAGCCATTTGGATACAAAACTGACTCAAAAGGTAGAAGACAGAGGGTGGTGGTGGGGGGTGTCTTTTAGACTGGGGGCCTGTGTGATTTGAAGATGGTCCAAAGGAGTTTATTATCACTAAGACACACACCCACCCACCCACACCCACCCACACACATACACACACCCCCACACACACACATACACACCCCCCCACACACACACACACACATACACACATACACACCCACCCACACACATACACACACCCCCACACACACACACATACACACCCCCCCCACACACACACACATACACACATACACACCCACCCACACACATACACACCCCCCCACACACACACATACACACACCCCCCCACACACACACACACATACACACATACACACCCACCCACACACATACACCCCCCCCACACACACACACAGACACCCACACACACACACTCACATACACACCCCAACACACGCATACACACACACATTCAGACACACACACACTCCTACACCCCCCTCCCATACACACACACACACACACACACTTACATGCGCACACACACACACACACTCACACACACACAGCACTGAACCTGAGGAAATACAAAGAAGTGATCATTTGGTAATTGTCGAGGGATAGACATTGGGCAGACCCAGCTCCTGCTCAGAGGCGGAACCCATTTTGTACACAGCAAGGTCCCACTCGGACACATGACCAGAACACATGTTTGTATCGCTTCGGTTGGTTAACAGCATCTGTGAATCTGTTTTGATTAGCTCCTGTTCTCCTTCTGGAGTGTTCTCCCCAGCACTTCTCCAACAAGAGTCATTGTATGGTTTGTACAGAGTAGTCGGTCCTGTCAGACACATGTGTCTCTTCGCTGTGCTGCTGTTATTTTCGTTCTCCGCAAGAGCTCCTCGACATTGTGTTCAAAACCAGGTGACACCCCTTGTCCTCCGAAATCAGACACAGAAACAAACAGCCCGTTATTAATGGAAGTGTCCCAGACAGCAGCAGAGGCCCGAGGGACACTCTGTACTGCGAGAGGGACATCTTTACGATGACGCGTCAGGCCAATGCCCTCCCAGCTGGGCAAAGTTCCCAGAGTTCAGTTCTGTGGAAGAGTGGAGATGTTCTATCTCCTTTCTCCCAATCTCCATTCCCCAAGCAACAGATCATCTGCTCAATATCACCAGCATGGCTGCCAAAGGGAGAATAAACAGTTTCCATAAGCCAATGAGACTGGGAGGTGAAAGGTCACAATGGAGCTCCATTTTGGTGTGAATGTGTTGAGCCAGGATATCATTTCCACGCTGTACTGTTCCTTTCCTTCTGGGTTATGGGATCGCGCTGTGCACACCTTGGCTTCACTGCAATCGTGACGATACGTCGTAGAGAGCGAGGACATGCAGATGCTGGAAGTTAGAGTTGAGAGTGTGGTGCTGGAAAAGCGCAGCAGGTCAGGCAGCATCCGAGGAGCAGGAGGATCAACGTTTCGGGAATATCTGCCCGAAACATCAACTCTCCTGCTCCTCGGATGCTGCCTGACCTGCTGCGCTTTTCCAGCACCACACTCTCGAAGAGTGACCACACGTCAAACACACAATGTGTACACTTCCTGGCACCAGATCACAGCAAAGTGATTGACAAGAATGGTTCCATCAATGGGGATGAGTTCATGCTGTCTTGGTCAGTACAGACACAGTGTCACACTCACACACGATTCAGCCTGGGAAATACAACACTCTGGGTTCACTGTCACTGGATCAGAATTCGGGAACCACACCCCGCAACCCCAACAACATTGTGGTGAATGACATCCCATAGACCACAGCAAGGCAGATCACCATCAACCCACAGTCCCTGCACTCTCTCTCTCTGTCCCCACTCCATGCTCTCTCTCTCTCTGTCCCCACTCCCTGCTCTCTCACTCTCTCTCTGTCCCCAAACCCTGCTCTCTGTCTCTCTGTCCCCACTCCCTGCTTTCTCTCTCTGTCCCCAATCCCCGCTCTCTCTCTCGATCCCTACTCCCTGCTCTCGCTCTCTCTTGCTCTCTCAGTCCACACGCCCTGCTCTCTCTCTCTCTGTACCCACTCCCCAGTCTCTCTCTCTCTCTATCCCCACTCCCTGCTCTCTCACTCTCCCTCTCTGTCCCCAATCCCTGCTCTCTGTCTCTCTCTGTCCCCACTCCCCGCTCTCTCTCTCTCTCTGTCCCCACTCCCCGCTCTCTCTTTGTCCCCACTCTGCTCTCTCTCTCTCTGTCCACACACCCTGCTATCTCTCTCTCTCGTTGTCCCCACTCTCGGCCCTTTCTCTCTCTCACTCTGTCCCCACTCCCTGCTCTCTCTCTCACTATGTCCCCACTCCCTGCTCTCTCTCTCTCCCTGTCCCCACTCGCTGCTCTCTCTCTCTCTCTCTGTCCCCACTCCCTGCTCTCTCACTCTGTCCCCACTCCCTGCTCTCTCTCTCTCAGTCCCCACTGACTGCTCTCTGTCTCACTCTGTCCCCACTCCCTGCTCTCTCTCTCAGTCCCCACTGACTGCTCTCTCCCTCTGTCCCCACTCCCTGCTCTCTCTCTCTCTCTCTGTCCCAACTCCCTTCTCTCTCTCTCTCTCTCTGTCCCCACTCCCTGCTCTCTGTCTCTGTCTCTGTCCCAACTCCCTGCTCTCTCGCTCTCTCTCTGTCCCCACTCCCCACTCTCTCTCTCTCGATCCCTACTCCCTGCTATCGCTCTCTCTTGCTCTCTCTGTCCCCAATCCCTGCTCTCTGTCTCTCTCTGTCCCCACTCCCCGCTCTCTCTCTCTCTCTGTCCCCACTCCCCGCGCTCTCTTTGTCCCCACTCTCTGCTCTCTCTCTCTCTGTCCACACACCCTGCTATTTCTCTCTCTTGTTGTCCCCACTCTCGGCTCTTTCTCTCTCTCACTATGTCCCCACTCCCTGCTCTCTCTCTCTCCCTCCCTGTCCCCACTCGCTGCTCTCTCTCTCTCACTCTGTCCCCACTCCCTGCTCTCTCTCTCTCACTCTGTCCCCATTCCCTGCTCTCTCTCTGTCCCCACTCCGTGCTCTGTCTCTCACTCTCTCTCTCTCTCTCTCTCGCTGTCCCCACTCCCTGCTCTCTCTCTGTCTCTGTCCCCACTCCCAGCTCTCTCTCTCACTCTGTCCCCACTCCCTGCTCTCTCTCTCTCTCTCTCTATCTGTCCCCACTCCCTGCTCTCTCTCTCACTCTGTCCCCACTCCCTGCTCTCTCTCTCTCTCTCTCTATCTGTCCCCACTCGCCACTCTATGTCTCTGTCCCCATTCCCCGCTCTCTCTCTCTCTCTCTCTCAATGCCCACTCCCTGCTCTCTCTCTGTCCCCACTCCCTGCTCTCTCTCTCTCTCTGTCCCCACTCACCGCTCTCTCTCTCTCTCTCTCTCTCTGTCCCAACTCCCTGCTCTCTCTCTCTCTCTCTCTCTCTATCTGTCCCCACTCGCCACTCTATCTCTCTGTCCCCATTCCCCGCTCTCTCTCACTCTCTCTCACTCAATCCCCACTCCCTGCTCTCTCTCTCTCTCTCTCTCTCTCTCTCTATCCCCACTCCCTGCTGTCTCTCTCTCTCTCACACTGTACCCACTCCCCGCTCTATCTCTCTCTCTCTATCCCCACTCCCTGCTCCCTCTACCTCTTTGTCCCTACTCCCGGCTCTCTCTCTCTCTCTGTCCCCACTCCCTTCTCTATCTCTCTCTCTCTCTGTCCCCACTACCCATTCTCTCTCTCTGTGTCCCCACTCCCTCTCTCTCTCTCTCTCTCTCTCTCTCACTCTGTCCTGACTCCCTGCTGTCTCTCTCTCTCTCTCTCACTGTACCCACTCCCCGCTCTATCTCTCTCTCTCTCTATCCCCACTCCCTGCTGTTCTCTCTCTCCCTCTGTACCCACTTCCCGCTCTCTCTCTCAGTCCCCACTGACTGCTCACTCTCTCTCTCTGTCCCCACTCCCCGCTCTATCTTTCTCTCTCTCTCTCTGTCCCCATTCCCTGCTCTCTCTCTCTGTCTCTGTCCCCACTCCCTGCTCTTTCTCTCACTCTCTCCCCACTCCCTGCTCTCTCTCTTTCTCTCGGTCCCCACACCCTGCTATCTCTCTCTCTCTCTCTCTCTCTCCGTCCCAACTCCCTGCTCTCTCTCTCTGTCCCCACTCGCTGCTCTCTCTCTCTCTCTCTGTCCACACTACCCATTCTCTCTCTCTCTCTGTCCCCACTCCCTGCTCTCACTCTCCCTCTATCCCCACTACCTGCTGTTCTCTCTCTTCCTCTGTACCAACTTCCCGCGCTCTCTCTCTGGCCCTACTCCCTGCTCTCTCTCTCTGTCCCCACCCGCTGCTCTCTCTCTCTCTCTGTCCCCACTACCCATTCACTCTCTCTCTCTATCCCCACTCCCTGCTCCCCCTACCTCTCTGTCCCTACTCCCTGCTTTCTCTCTCTCTCTGACCCACTCCCCGCTCTCGCTGTCTCTTGCTCTGTCAGTCCACACTCCCTGCTCTCTCTCCCTCTCTCTCTCTTTCTCTGTACCCACTCCGCGCTCTCTCTCTCTGCCCCAACTCCTCTCTCTCTCTCTCTCTGTCCCCACTCCCCAGTCTCTCTCTCTCTCCCTCTGTCCCCACTCCCCGCTCTCTCTCGATCCCTACTCCCTGCTCTCTCTCTCTCTCTCTTTCTGTCCCCACTCCCTGCTCTCTCTCTCTGTCCCAACTCCCCGCTCTCTCTCTCTCTCTCGCTCTCTGTCCCCAATCCCTGCTCTCTCACTCTCTCTGTCCCCAATCGGTGCTCTCTGTCTCTCTCTGTCCCCACTCCCCGCTCTCTCTCTCTCTCTGTCCCCACTCCCCGCGCTCTCTTTGTCCCCACTCTCCGCTCTCTCTCTCTCTGTCCACACACCCTGCTATTTCTCTCTCTTGTTGTCCCCACTCTCGGCTCTTTCTCTCTCTCACTATGTCCCCACTCGCTGCTCTCACTCTCACTCTGTCCCCATTCCCTGCTCTCTCTCTCACTCTGTCCCCACTCCCTGCTCGCTCTCTCTCAGTCCCCACTGACTGCTCCGTCTCTCTCTCTCTCTCTCTCTCTCTCTCTCAGTCTGTCCCCACTCCCTGCTCTCTCACTCTGTCCCCACTCCCTGCTCTCTCTCTCTCTGTCCCCACTCCCTGCTCTCTCTCTCTCTCTCTGTCCCCACTCCCTGCTCTCTCTCTCTCTCTGTCCCCACTCTCTGCTCTGTCTCTCTCTCTCGCTCTCTGTCTGTCCCCACTCTCTGCTCTCTCTCTCTCTCTCTCTCTCCATCTGTCCCCACTCGCCACTCTATGTCTCTGTCCCCATTCCCCGCTCTCTCTCTCTCTCTCTGTCCCCATTCCCTGCTCCCTCTCTCTCTCTCTCTCAATCCCCACTCCCTGCTTTCTCTCTGTCCCCACTCCCTGCTCTCTCTCTCTCTCTGTCTCCACTCCCCGCTCTCTCTCTCTCTCTCTCTGTCCCAACTCCCTGCTCTCTCTCTCTCACTCTGTCCCCACTCCCTGCTCTCTCTCTCTCTCTCTCTCTCTATCTGTCCCCACTCGCCACTCTATCTCTCTGTCCCCATTCCCCGCTCTCTCTCTCTGTCCCCATTCCCTGCTCTCTCTCTCTCTCTCTCTATCCCGACTCCCTGCTGTCTCTCTCTCTCTCTCTCACTGTACCCACTCCCCGCTCTATCTCTCTCTCTCTATCCCCACTCCCTGCTCCCTCTACCTCTCTGTCCCCACTCCCTGCTCTCTCTCTCTGTCTCTGTCCCCACTCCCCGCGCTCTCTTTGTCCCCACTCCCTGCTCTCTCTCTCTCAGTCCCCACTGACTGCTCTCTCCCTCTGTCCCCACTCCCTGCTCTCTCTCTCTGTCCCAACTCCCTGCTCTCTCTCTCTCTCTCTTTCTGTCCCCACTCCCCGCTCTCTCTCTCTGTCCCAACTCCCCGCTCTCTCTCTCTCTCTCTCTCTCTGTCCCCACTCCCCGCTCTCTCTCTCTCTCTCTGTCCCCACTCCCCGCGCTCTCTTTGTCCCCACTCTCCGCTCTCTCTCTCTCTGTCCACACACCCTGCTATTTCTCTCTCTCTCTGTCCCCACTCCCTGCTCGCTCTCTCTCAGTCCCCACTGACTGCTCTGTCTCTCTCTCTCTCTCTCTCTCACTCTGTCCCCACTCCCTGCTCTCTCTCTCTCTGTCCCCACTCCCTGCTCTCTCTCTCTCTGTCCCCACTCCCAGCACTCTCTCTCACTCTGTCCCCACTCCCAGCTCTCTCTCTCTCTCTCTATCCCGACTCCCTGCTGTCTCTCTCTCTCTCTCTCACTGTACCCACTCCCCGCTCTATCTCTCTCTCTCTATCCCCACTCCCTGCTCCCTCTACCTCTCTGTCCCCACTCCCTGCTCTCTCTCTCTCCCTCCCTGTCCCCACTCCCTGCTCTCTCTCTCTGTCTCTGTCCCCACTCCCTGCTCTCTCGCTCTCTCTCTGTCCCCACTCCCCACTCTCTCTCTCTCGATCCCTACTCCCTGCTCTCGCTCTCTCTTGCTCTCTCAGTCCACACGCCCTGCTCTCTCTCTCTCTCTTTCTGTCCCCACTCCCCGCTCTCTCTCTCTGTCCCCACTCCCTGCTCTCTCTCTCTCAGTCCCCACTGACTGCTCTCTCTCTCTGTCCCAACTCCCTGCTCTCTCTCTCTCTCTCTCTCTCTCTCTGTCCCAACTCCCTTCTCTCTCTCTCACTCTGTCCCCACTCCCTGCTCTCTCTCTCCCTCTGTCCCCACTCCCTGCTCTCTCTCTCTGTCCCAACTCCCTTCTCTCTCTCTCTCTCTCTCTCTGTCCCCACTCCCTGCTCTCTCTCTCTCTGTCTCTGTCCCCACTCCCTGCTCTCTCGCTCTCTCTCTGTCCCCACTCCCCACTCTCTCTCTCTCTCTGTCCCCACTCCCTGCTCTCTCTCTCTCTGTCTCTGTCCCCACTCCCTGCTCTCTCGCTCTCTCTCTGTCCCCACTCCCCACTCTCTCTCTCTCTCTGTCCCCAATCCCTGCTCTCTGTCTCTCTCTGTCCCCACTCCCCGCTCTCTCTCTCTCTCTGTCCCCACTCCCCGCGCTCTCTTTGTCCCCACTCTCTGCTCTCTCTCTCTCTGTCCATACACCCTGCTATTTCTCTCTCTTGTTGTCCCCACTCTCGGCTCTTTCTCTCTCTCACTATGTCCCCACTCCCTGCTCTCTCTCTCTCTCTTTCTGTCCCCACTCCCCGCTCTCTCTCTCTCTCTCGCTCTCTGTCCCCAATCCCTGCTCTCTCACTCTCTCTGTCCCCAATCCCTGCTCTCTGTCTCTCTCTGTCCCCACTCCCCGCTCTCTCTCTCTCTCTGTCCCCACTCCCCGCGCTCTCTTTGTCCCCACTCTCTGCTCTCTCTCTCTCTGTCCACACACCCTGCTATTTCTCTCTCTTGTTGTCCCAACTCCCTGCTCTCTCTCTCTCACTCTGTCCCAACTCCCTGCTCTCTCTCTCACTATGTCCCCACTCCCTGCTCTCTCTCTCTCCCTCCCTGTCCCCACTCGCTGCTCTCTCTCTCTCAGTTCCCACTGACTGCTCTCTCTCTCACTCTGTCCCCACTCCCTGCTCGCTCTCTCTCAGTTCCCACTGACTGCTCTCTCTCTCACTCTGTCCCCACTCCCTGCTCGCTCTCTCTCAGTCCCCACTGACTGCTCTCTCTCTCATTCTGTCCCCACTCCCTGCTCTCTCTCTGTCTCTGTCCCCACTCCCTGCTCTCTCTCTCTCTCTCTCTGTCCCCACTCCCTGCTCTCTCTCACTCTCTGTCCCCACTCTCTGCTCTGTCTCTCTCTCACTCTCTCTATCTCTCTCTCTCTCTGTCCCAACTCCCAGCTCTCTCTCTCACTCTGTCCCCATTCCCTGCTCTCTCTCTCTCTCTCTCTCTCTCTGTCCCCACTCGCCACTCTATGTCTCTGTCCCCATTCCCCGCTCTCTCTCTCTCTCTGTCCCCATTCCCTGCTCCCTCTCTCTCTCTCTCTGTCCCCACTCCCTGCTCTCTCTCTGTCCCCACTCCCCGCTCTCTCTCTCTCTCTCTCTCTCTCTGTCCCCACTCCCCGCTCTCTCTCTCTCTCTCTCTCACTCTGTCCCCACTCCCTGCTCTCTCTCTCTCTCTCTCTCTATATCTGTCCCCACTCGCCACTCTATCTCTAGGTCCCCATTCCCTGCTCTCTGACTCTCTCTCACTCAATCCCCACTCCCTGCTCTCTCTCTCTCTCTCACTCAATCCCCACTCCCTGCTCTCTCTCTCTCTCTCTATCCCGACTCCCTGCTGTCTCTCTCTCTCTCTCTCTCTCACTGTACCCACTCCCCGCTCTATCTCTCTCTCTCTATCCCCACTCCCTGCTCCCTCTACCTCTCTGTCCCGACTCCCGGCTCTCTCTCTCTCTCTGTCCCCACTCCCTTCTCTCTCTCTCTCTGTCCCCACTACCCATTCTCTCTCTCTCTGTCCCCACTCCCCTCTCTCTCTGTCTCTCTCTCTCTCTCTCTCACTCTGTCCCGACTCCCTGCTGTCTCTCTCTCCCTCTCACTGTACCCACTCCCCGCTCTCTCTCTCTCTCTCTCTCTGTCCCGACTCCCGGCTCTCTCTCTCTCTCTCTCTCTGTCCCGACTCCCGGCTCTCTCTCTCTCTCTCTCTGTCCCCACTCCCTGCTCTGTCTCTCTCTCTCTCTCTCTCTCTCTCTCTCTCTCTCTCTATATCCCCACTCCCTGATCTCTCTCTCACTATCCCGACTCCCTGCTGTCTCTCTCTCTCTCTCACTCTCTCTCACTGTACCCACTCCCCGCTCTATCTCTCTCTCTCTATCTCCACTCCCTGCTCCCTCTACCTCTCTGTCCCTACTCCCTGCTTTCTCTCTCTCTCTGACCCACTCCCCGCTCTCTCTGTCTCTCTCTCTCTCTTTCTGTCCCCACTCGCCACTATATCTCTCTGTCCCCATTCCCTGCTCTCTCTCTCTCTGTCCCCACTCCCTGCTCTGTCTCACACTGTCCCCACACCTCGCTCTCTCTTTCTCTCTCTCTCTCTCTGTCCCAACTCCCTGCTCTCTCTCTCACTCTATCCCCACTCCCTGCTCCCTCTACCTCTCTGTCCCTACTTCCGGCTCTCTCTCTCTCTCTCTCTGTCCCCACTACCCCTTCTCTCTCTTTCTATCCCCATTCCCCGCTCTCTCTCTCTCTCTCTCTCTCACTCTGTCCCCACTCCCTGCTCTCTCTCTTTCTCTCTGTCCCCACTCCCTGCTCTCTCTCTCACTCTGTCCCCACTCCCTGCTCGCTCTCTCTCTCTCTATCTGTCCCCACTCGCCACTCTATCTCTCTGTCCCCATTCCCTGCTCTCTCTCTCTGTCCCCACTCGCTCTCTCTCTCTCTCTATCCCGACTCCCTGCTGTCTCTCTCTCTCTCACAGTACCCACTCCCCGCTCTATATCTCTCTCTCTCTATCCCCACTCCCTGCTCCCTCTACGTCTCTGTCCCTACTCCCGGCTCTCTCTCTCTCTCTCTCTCTCTCTCTGTCCCCACTCCCTGCTCTCTCTCTCTCTCTCTCTATCTGTCCCCACTCGCCACTCTATCTCTCTGTCCCCATTCCCGCTCTCTCTCTCTCTCTCTCTCTCTGTCCGCACTCCCCGCTTTTCTCTCTCTCAGTCCCCACTGACTGCTCTCTCTCTCTCTCTCTCTCTCTCTGTCCGCACTCCCCGCTTTTCTCTCTCTCAGTCCCCATTCCCCGCTCTCTCTCTCTCTCTGTCTCTGTCCCCACTCCCTGCTCTCTCTCTTTCTCTCTGTCCCCACACCCTGCTCTCTCTCTCTCTCTCTGTCCCAACTCCCTGCTCTCTCTCTCTCTGTCCCCACTCCCTGCTCTCTCTCTCTCTCTCTATCCCGACTCCCTGCTGTCTCTCTCTCTCTCACTCTCTCTCACTGTCCCCACTCCCCTCTCTCTCTCTCTCTCTCTCTCTGTCCCCATTCCCTGCTCTCTCTCTCTGTCTCTGTCCCCACTCCCTGCTCTCTCTCTTTCTCTCTGTCCCCACACCCTGCTCTCTCTCTCTCTCTCTGTCCCAACTCCCTGCTCTCTCTCTCTCTGTCCCCACTCCCTGCTCTCTCTCTCTCTCTCTCTCTGTCCCCACTACCCATTCTCTCTCTCTCTGTCCCCACTCCCCGCTCTCTCTCTCTCTCTCTATCCCGACTCCCTGCTGTCTCTCTCTCTCTCTCTCTCTCACTGTCCCCACTCCCCTCTCTCTCTCTCTCTCTCTCTCTGTCCCCACTCCCTGCTCTCTCTCTCACTCTCTGTCCCCACTCCCCACTCTCTCTCTCTGTCCCCACTCCCTGCTCTCTCTCTCTGTCCCCACTCCCTGCTCTCTCTCTCTCTCTGTCCCCACTCCCTGCTCTCTCTCTCTTTCTGTCCCTACAGCCTGCCCTCTCTCTGTCCCCACTCCCTGCTCTCTCTCTCTCTGTCCTCACTCCCTGCTCTCTCTCTCTCTCTCTCTCTCTCTCTCACTGTACTCACTCCCCGCTCTATCTCTCTCCCTCTATCCCCACTCCCTGCTGTTCTCTCTCTCCCTCTGTACCCACTTCCCGCGCTCTCTCTCAATCCCCACTCCCTGCTCCCCCTACCTCTCTGTCCCCACTCCCTGCTCTCTCTCTCTCTGACCCACTCCCCGCTCTCTCTGTCTCTCTCTCTCTCTCTCTGTCCCCACTCCCTGCTCTCTCTCTCTCTCTCTCTGTCCCCACTCCCTGCTCTCTCTCTCTCTGTCCCCACTCCCCGCTCTCTCTCTCTCTGACCCACTCCCCGCTCTCTCTGTCTCTCTCTCTCTCTCTCTCTCTATCTCACTCTGTCCCCACTTCCCGCTCTCTCTCACTCTGTCCCCACTCCCTTCTCTCTCTCTCTCTCTCTCTGTCCCCACTCCCTGCTCTCTCTCTGTCTCTGTCCCCAGTCTCTGCTCTGTCTCTCTCTCACTCTCTCTATCTCTCTCTCACTCTGTCCCCACTCCCTGATCTCTCTCTCTCATTCTCTGTCACCACTCCCTGCTCTCTCTCTCTCTTGTCCCCACTCCCTGCTCTCTCTCTCTGTCTCTGTCCCCACTCCCTGCTCTCTCTCTTTCTCTCTGTCCCCACACCCTGCTCTCTCTCTCTCTCTCTGTCCCAACTCCCTGCTCTCTCTCTCTGTCCCCACTCCCTGCTCTCTCTCTCTCTGTCCCCACTACCCATTCTCTCTCTCTCTGTCCCCACTCCCCGCTCTCTCTCTCTCTCTATCCCGACTCCCTGCTGTCTCTCTCTCTCTCTCACTCTCTCTCTCAGTACCCACTCCCCGCTCTATCTCTCTCGCTCTATCCCCACTCCCTGCTGTTCTCTCTCTTCCTCTGTACCAACTTCCCGCTCTCTCTCTCTATCCCCACTCCCTACTCCCCCTACCTCTCTGTCCCTACTCCCTGCTTTCTCTCTCTCTCTGACCCACTCCCCGCTCTCTCTCTCTCTCTCTTTCTGTCCCCACTCGCCACTATATCTCTCTGTCCCCACTCCCTGCTCTCTCTCTCTCTGTCCCCACACCTCGCTCTCTCTTTCTCTCTCTCTCTCTCTGTCCCAACTCCCTGCTCTCTCTCTCTCTGTCCCCACACCTCGCTCTCTCTTTCTCTCTCTCTCTCTCTGTCCCAACTCCCTGCTCTCTCTCTCACTCTATCCCCACTCCCTGCTCCCTCTACCTCTCTGTCCCTACTTCCGGCTCTCTCTCTCTCTCTCTCTCTCTGTCCCCACTGACTGCTCTCTGTCTCTCTCTCTCTCTCCCTCTGTCCCCACTCCCTGCTCTATCTCTCTCTCTCTATCCCCACTCCCTGCTCCCTCTACCTCTCTGTCCCTACTTCCGGCTCTCTCTCTCTCTCTCTACTACCCATTCTCTCTCTCTCTGTCCCCACTCCCCGCTCTCTCTCTCTCTCTCTATGCCAACTCCCTGCTGTCTCTCTCTCTTTCTCTCTCTCTCTCACTGTACCCACTCCCCGCTCTATCTCTCTCTCTCTATCCCCACTCCCTGCTCCCTCTACCTCTCTGTCCCTACTTCCGGCTCTCTCTCTCTCTCTCTACTACCCATTCTCTCTCTCTCTGTCCCCACTCCCCGCTCTCTCTCTCTCTCTGTCTCTGTCCCCACTCCCTGCTCTCTCTCTCTCTCTCTATCTGTCCCCACTCGCCACTCTCTCTCTCTGTCCCCATTCCCTGCTCTCTCTCTCTCTCAATCCCCACACCTCGCACTCTCTCTCTCTCTCTCTGTCCCCACTCCCTGCTCTCTCTCTCTCTCTGTCCCCACTACCCATTCTCTCTCTCTCTGTCCCAACACCCTGCTCTCTCTCTCACTCTATCAACACTCCCCGCTCTCTCTCTCTCTCTCTCTCTCTCTATCCCGACTCCCTGCTCTCTCTCTCTCTCTCTCACAGTACCCATTCCCCGCTCTATATCTCTGTCTCTCTATCCCCACTCCCTGCTCCCTCTACCTCTCTGTCCCTACTCCCGGCTCTCTCTCTCTCTCTCTGTCCCCACCCCCTGCTCTCTCTCTCTCTCTCTCTCTATCTATCTCTCTCTCACTCTGTCCCCATTCCCTGCTCTGTCTCTCTCTCTCTGTCCCCACTCCCTGCTCTCTCTCTCTCAGTCCCCACTCCCTGCTCTCTCTCTCTCTCTCTATCCTGACTCCCTGCTGTCTCTCTCTCTCTCTCTCTCTCACTGTACCCACTCCCCACTCTATCTCACTCTCTCTATCCCCACTCCCTGCTCGCTCTACCTCTCTGTCCCCACTACACATTCTCTCTCCCTCTGTACCCACTTCCCGCTCTCTCTCTCTGTCCCGACTCCCGGCTCTCTCTCTCTCTCTCTCTCTGTCCCTACTCCCTGCCTTCTCTCTCTCTCAGTCCCCACTGACTGCTCTCTCTCTCTCTCTCTCTCTCTCTCTGTCCCCACTCCCTGCTCTGTCTCTCTCTCTCTCTCTGTCCCCACTCACTGCTCTGTCTCTCTCTCTCTCTCTCTCTCTCTCTCTCACTCTGACCCCACTCCCTGCTCTCTCTCTCTGTCTCTGTCCCCACTCCCCGCTCTCTCTCTCTCTCTCTCTCTGTCCCCACTCCCTGCTCTGTCTCTCGCTCTCTCTCCCTCTCTCTATCTCTCTCTGTCCCCACTCCCTGCTCTCTCACTCTGTCCCCACTCCCTACTCTCTCTCTCTCTCTCTCTCTTATTATCTGTCCCCACTCGCCACTCTATCTCTCTGTCCCCATTCCCCGCTCTCTCTCTCTCTCTGTCCCATTCCCTGCTCTCTCTC
>NC_083407.1:120169233-120174233 GCF_020745735.1 Hemiscyllium ocellatum | reverse complement strand
CACTCTCCCCCCACTCCCTGCTCTCTCTCTCTCTTTCTCTCTGTCCCAACACCCTTCTCTCTCTCCCTCTCTCTCTGTCCCAACTCCCTGCTCTCTCTCTCAGTCTGTCCCCACTCCCTGCTCTCTCTCTGTCCCCACTACCCATTCTCTCTCTCTCTGTCCCCACTCCCCGCTCTCTCTCTCTCCCTCTATCCCCACTCCCTGCTGTTCTCTCTCTCCCTCTGTACCCACTTCCCGCTCTCTCTCTCTGTCCCCACTCCCTGCTTTCTCTCTCTCTCTGTCCCCACTCCCAGCTCTCTCTCTCTCTGTCCCCACTCCCTGCTCTCTCTCTCTCTCTCTCTCTCTCTGTCCCCACTCGCCACTCTATCTCTCTGTGACCATTCCCCACTCTCTCTCTCTCTCTGTCCCCACTCCCTGCTCTCTCTCTCTCTCTCTCTCTCTGTCCCCACTCGCCACTCTATCTCTCTGTGACCATTCCCCACTCTCTCTCTCTCTGTACCCACTCCCTGCTCTCTCTCCCACTCTGTCCCCACTCCCTGCTCTCTCTCTCTCTCTCTATCTGTCCCCACTCGCCACTCTCTCTCTCTGTCCCCATTCCCTGCTCTCTCTCATCTCTCTCTCTCTCTATCTGTCCCCACCGCCACTCTATCTCTCTGTCCCCATTCCCCACTCTCTCTCTCTCTCTGTCCCCACTCCCTGCTCTCTCTCTCACTCTCTCTCTCTATCTGTCCCACCGCCACTCTATCTCTCTGTCCCCATTCCCGCTCTCTCTCTCTCTGTCCCCACTCCCTGCTCTCTCTCTCTCTCTCTCTCGCTCTCTCTCTCTCACTCTGTCCCCACTCCCTGCTCTCTCTCTCTCTGTCCCCACTCTGTGCTCTGTCTCTCTCTCTCTCTCTCTCTCTGTCCCCACTCCCTGCTCTGTCTCTCTCTCTCTCTCGCTCTCTCTCTCTCACTCTGTCCCCACTCCCTGCTCTCTCTCTCTCTGTCCCCACTCTGTGCTCTGTCTCTCTCTCTCTCTCTCTCTCTCTCTGTCCCCACTCCCTGCTCTGTCTCTCTCTCTCTCTCTCTCTCTCATTCTGTCCCCACTCCCTGCTCTCTCTCTCTCTCTGTCTCTGTCCCCACTCCCAGCTCTCTCTCTCTGTCCCCAATCCCTGCTCTCTCTCTCTCTCTCTCTCTGTCCCCACTCCCTGCTCTCTCTCTCTATCCCCACTCCCTGCTCTCTCTCTCTCTCTCTCGGTCCCCACTCCCCGTTCTCTCTCTCTCTGTCCCCATTCCCTGCTCTGTCTCTCGCTCTCTCTCCCTCTCTCTATCTCTCTCTGTCCCCACTCCCTGCTCTCTCACTCTGTGCCCACTCCCTGCTCTCTCTCTCTCTCTCTCTCTCATTATCTGTCCCCACTCGCCACTCTATCTCTCTGTCCCCATTCCCCGCTCTCTCTCTCTCTCTCTGTCCCCATTCCCTGCTCTCTCTCTCTCTCTGTCCCCACTACCCATTCTCTCTCTCTCTGTCCCCACACCTCGCTCTCTTTTTCTCTCGCTCTCTCTCTCTCTCTCTGTCTCAACTCCCTGCTCTCTCTCTCTCTCTGTCCCTACTCCCGGCTCTCTCTCTCTCTCTCTCTTTCCCCACTCCCTTCTCTCTCTCTCTCTCTCTGTCCCCACTCCCTGCTCTCTCTCTCTCAGTCCCCACTCCCTGCGCTCTCTCTCTCTCAGTCCCCACTGACTGCTCTCTCTCTCACTCTCTCTCTCTCTCTCTGTCTCTGTCCCCACTCCCAGCTCTCTCTCTCTGTCCCCACTCCCTGCTCTGTCTCTCTCTCTCTCTCTGTCTCTCTCTCTCTCTCTGTACCCACTCCCTGCTCTGTCTGTCTGTCTCTCTCTCTCTGTCCCCACTCCCTGCTCTGTCTCTCTATCCCCACTCCCCACTCTCTCTCTCTCACTCTCGGTCCCCACTCCTCGCTCTCTCTCTCTCTGTCCCCACTCCCTGCTTTCTCTCTCTCTCTGTCCCAACTCCCAGCTCTCTCTCTCTGTCCCCACTCCCTGCTCTCTCACTCACTCTGTCCCCACTCCCTGCTCTCTCTCTCTCTCTCTCTATCTGTCCCCACTCGCCACTCTATCTCTCTGTCCCCATTCCCCGCTCTCTCTCTCTCTGTCCCCACTACCCA
Source organism: Hemiscyllium ocellatum (assembly GCF_020745735.1). Classification (NCBI taxonomy): domain Eukaryota; kingdom Metazoa; phylum Chordata; class Chondrichthyes; order Orectolobiformes; family Hemiscylliidae; genus Hemiscyllium; species Hemiscyllium ocellatum. The sequence continues at coordinate 120,172,077 of NC_083407.1, read as the reverse complement.
TTCTCTCTCTCTCTGTCCCCACACCTCGCTCTCTCTTTCTCTCTCTCTCTCTCTCTCTGTCCCCATTCCCTGCTCTCTCTCATCTCTCTCTCTAAATCCCCACTCCCTGCTCTCTCTCTCTCACTCTCTCTCTATCTGTCCCCACCACCACTCTATCTCTCTGTCCCCATTCCCCACTCTCTCTCTCTCTCTGTCCCCACTCCCTGCTCTCTCTCTCGCTCTGTCCCCACTCCCTGCTCTCTCTCTCTCTCTCTCTCTATATCTGTCCCCACCCGCCACTCTATCTTTCTGTCCCCATTCCCCACTCTCTCTCTCTCTCTCTCTCTCTCTGTCCCCACTCCCTGCTCTCTCTCTCTGTCTCTGTCCCCACTCCCTGCTCTTTCGCTCACTTTCCCCCCACTCCCTGCTCTCTCTCTCTCTTTCTCTCTGTCCCAACACCCTTCTCTCTCTCTCCCTCTCTCTCTGTCCCAACTCCCTGCTCTCTCTCTCAGTCTGTCCCCACTCCCTGCTCTCTCTCTGTCCCCACTACCCATTCTCTCTCTCTCTGTCCCCACTCCCCGCTCTCTCTCTCTCTCCCTCTATCCCCACTCCCTGCTGTTCTCTCTCTCCCTCTGTACCCACTTCCCGCTCTCTCTCTCTGTCCCCACTCCCAGCTCTCTCTCTCTCTGTCCCCACTCCCTGCTCTCTCTCTCTCTCTCTCTCTGTCCCCACTCGCCACTCTATCTCTCTGTGACCATTCCCCACTCTCTCTCTCTCTCTCTGTACCCACTCCCTGCTCTCTCTCCCACTCTGTCCCCACTCCCTGCTCTCTCTCTCTCTCTCTCTCTATCTGTCCCCACTCGCCACTCTATCTCTCTGTCCCCATTCCCCGCTCTCTCTCTCACTCTGTCCCCACTCCCTGCTCTCTCTCTCTGTCTCTGTCCCCACTCCCTGCTCTTTCTCTCTCTGTCCCCACTCTGTGCTCTGTCTCTCTCTCTCTCTCTCTCTCTCTCTGTCCCCACTCCCTGCTCTGTCTCTCTCTCTCTGTCTCTGTCCCCACTCCCTGCTCTCTCTCTCTCTCTCCCTCTCTCAATCCCCACTCCCTGCTCTCTCTCTCTCTCTCTCTCTCGCTCTCTCTCTCTGTCCCAACTCCCTGCTCTCTCTCTCACTCTGTCCCCACTCCCTGCTCTCTCTCTCTCTCTCTCTCTCTATCTGTCCCCACTCGCCACTCTATCTCTCTGTCCCCATTCCCCACTCTCTCTCTCTCGCTCACTCACTCAATCCCCACTCCCTGCTCTCTCTCTCTCTCTCTCTCTCTCACTGTACCCACTCCCGGCTCTATCTCTCTCTCTCTCTATCCCCACTCCCTGCTGTTCTCTCTTTCCCTCTGTACCCACTTCCCGCTCTCTCTCTGGCCCTACTCCCTGCTTTCTCTCTCTCTCTGTACCGACTCCCGGCTCTCTCTCTCTCTCTCTCTCTGTCCCCACTCCCTGCTCTCTCTCTCTCTGTCCCCACTCTGTGCTCTGTCTCTCTCTCTCTCTCTCTCTCTCTCTCATTCTGTCCCCACTCCCAGCTCTCTCTCTCTCTCTCTGTCCCCACTCCCAGCTCTCTCTCTCTCTCTCCCTCTCTCAATCCCCACTCCCTGCTCTCTCTCTCTCTCTCTCTCTCGCTCTCTCTCTCTGTCCCAACTCCCTGCTCTCTCTCTCACTCTGTCCCCACTCCCTGCTCTCTCTCTCTCTCTCTCTCTCTATCTGTCCCCACTCGCCACTCTATCTCTCTGTCCCCATTCCCCACTCTCTCTCTCTCGCTCACTCACTCAATCCCCACTCCCTGCTCTCTCTCTCTCTCTCTCTCTCTCACTGTACCCACTCCCGGCTCTATCTCTCTCTCTCTCTATCCCCACTCCCTGCTGTTCTCTCTTTCCCTCTGTACCCACTTCCCGCTCTCTCTCTGGCCCTACTCCCTGCTTTCTCTCTCTCTCTGTACCGACTCCCGGCTCTCTCTCTCTCTCTCTCTCTCTCTGTCCCCACTCCCTGCTCTCTCTCTCTCTCTCTGTCCCCACTCCCCGCGCTCTCTCTCTCTCTCTCTCAGTCCCCACTGACTGCTCTCTGTCTCTCTCTCTCTCACTCTGTCCCCACTCCCTGCTCTCTCTCGCTCTCTCTCTGTCCCCACTCCCAGCTCTCTCTCTCTCTCTCTCTCTCTGTCTCCACTCCCAACTCTCTCTCTCACTCTGTCCCCACTCCCTGCTCTCTCTCTCTCTCTCTGTCCCCATCCGTGCTCTGTCTCTCTCTCTCTCTCTCTCTCTCTCTCTGTCCCCACTCCCTGCTCTGTCTCTCTCTCTCTGTCCCCACTCCCGCTCTCTCTCTCTCTCTCTCTCTCAATCCCCACTCTCTGCTCTCTCTCACTCTCTGTCCCCACTCTCTGCTCTGTCTGTCTCTCTCTCTCTCTCTCTCTGTCCCCACTCCCCGCTTTTCTCTCTCTCAGTCCCCACTGACTGCTCTCTCTCTCTCTGTCCCCACTCCCTACTCTCTCTCACTCAATCCCCACTCCCTGCTCTCCCTCACACTGTCCCCATTCCCTGCTCTCTCTCTCTCTCTCTCTCTCACTCTGTCCCGACTCCCTGCTGTCTCTCTCTCTCTCTCTCTCACTGTACCCACTCCCTGCTCTATCTCTCTCTCTCCCTCTATCCCCACTCCCTGCTGTTCTCTCTCTCCCTCTGTACCCACTTCCCGCTCTCTCTCTCTGGCCCTACTCCCTGCTTTCTCTCTCTCTCTGTCCCGACTCCCGGCTCTCTCTCTCTCTCTGTCCCCACTCCCCGCGCTCTCTCTCACTCTCTGTCCCCACTCTCTGCTCTGTCTGTCTCTC
>NC_083407.1:120119233-120161733 GCF_020745735.1 Hemiscyllium ocellatum | reverse complement strand
TGCTGTTCTCTCTCTCCCTCTGTACCCACTTCCCGCTCTCTCTCTCTGGCCCTACTCCCTGCTTTCTCTCTCTCTCTGTACCGACTCCCGGCTCTCTCTCTCTCTCTCTCTCTCTCTCTGTCCCCACTCCCTGCTTTCTCTCTCTCTCTGTCCCCACTCCCCGCGCTCTCTCTCTCTGTCCCCACTGACTGCTCTCTGTCTCTCTCTCTCTCTCTCTCTGTCCCCACTCCCAGCTCTCTCTCTCTCTCTCTGTCCCCACTCCCCGCTCTCTCTCTCTCTCTCTGTCTCTCTATCCCCACTCCCTGCACCCTCTACCTCTCTGTCCCTACTCCCGGCTCTCTCTCTCTCTCTCTATCCCTACTCCCTGCACCCTCTACCTCTCTGTCCCTACTCCCGGCTCTCTCTCTCTCTCTGTCCCCACTCCCTCTCTCTCTCTCTCTCTCTCTCTGTCCCCACCACCCACTCTCTCTCTGTCCCTACCCCCTGCTTTCTCTCTCTCTCTCTGTCCCGACTCCCGGCTCTCTCTCTCTCTCTCTCTCTCTCTCTCTGTCCCCACTCCCCGCTTTTCTCTCTCTCAGTCCCCACTGACTGCTCTCTCTCTCTCTGTCCCCACTCCCTGCTCTCTCTCTCTCTGTCCCCACTCCCTGCTCTCCCTCACTCTGTCCCCATTCCCTGCTCTCTCTCACTCTCTCTCACTCAATCCCCACTCCCTGCTCTCTCTCTCTCTCTCACTCTGTCCCGACTCCCTGCTGTTCTCTCTCTCCCTCTGTACCCACTTCCCGCTCTCTCTCTCTCTGGTCCTACTCCCTGCTTTCTCTCTCTCTCTGTCCCAACTCCCTGCTCTCTCTCTCACTCTGTCCCCACTCCCTGCTCTCTCTCTCTCTCTCTCTATCTGTCCCCACTCGCCACTCTATCTCTCTGTCCCCATTCCCCGCTCTCTCTCTCTCTGTCCCCATTCCCTGCTCTCTCTCTCACTCTCTCTCACTCTCTCTCTATCTGTCCCCACTCGCCACTCTATCTCTCTGTCCCCACTCCCTGCTCTCTCTCTCTCTCTCTCTCACTCTGTCCCCACTCCCTGCTCTCTCTCTCTCTCTCTCTCACTCTCTCTCTATCTGTCCCCACTCGCCACTCTATCTCTCTGTCCCCATTCCCCGCTCTCTCTATCTCTCTCTCTGTCCCCACTACCCATTCTCTCTCTCTCTCTCTCTCGCTCTCTCTCTCTGTCCCAACTCCCTGCTCTCTCTCTCACTCTGTCCCCACTCCCTGCTCTCTCTCTCTCTCTCTCTATCTGTCCCCACTCGCCACTCTATCTCTCTGTCCCCACTCCCTGCTCTCTCTCTCTCTCTCTCTCTCTCACTCTGTCCCGACTCCCTGCTGTCTCTCTCTCTCTCTCTCACTGTACCCACTCCCCGCTCTATCTCTCTCTCTCTCTATCCCCACTCCCTGCTGTTCTCTCTCTCCCTCTGTACCCACTTCCCGCTCTCTCTCTCTGGCCCTACTCCCTGCTTTCTCTCTCTCTCTGTACCGACTCCCGGCTCTCTCTCTCTCTCTCTCTCTCTCTGTCCCCACTCCCTGCTCTCTCTCTCACTCTGTCCCCACTCCCTGCTCTGTCTCTCTCTCTGTCCCCACGCCCCGCTCTCTCTCTCTCTCTCTATCCTCACTCCCTGCACCCTCTACCTCTCTGTCCCTACTCCCGGCTCTCTCTCTCTCTCTGTCCCCACTCCCTTCTCTCTCTCTCTCTCTCTCTGTCCCCACTACCCACTCTCTCTCTGGCCCTACTCCCTGCTTTCTCTCTCTCTCTGTACCGACTCCCGGCTCTCTCTCTCTCTCTCTCTCTCTGTCCCCACTCCCTGCTCTCTCTCTCTCTCTCTGTCCCCACTCCCCGCGCTCTCTCTCTCTCAGTCCCCACTGACTGCTCTCTGTCTCTCTCTCTCTCTCTCTGTCCCCACTCCCCGCTCTCTCTCTCTCTCTCTCTCTCTGTCCCCACTCCCAGCTCTCTCTCTGTCTCTGTCCCGACTCCCTGCTCTCTCTCTCTGTCCCCACTCCCCGCTTTTCTCTCTCTCAGTCCCCACTGACTGCTCTCTCTCTCTCTCTCTGTCCCCACTCCCTGCTCTCCCTCACACTGTCCCCATTCCCTGCTCTCTCTCACTCTCTCTCACTCAATCCCCACTCCCTGCTCTCTCTCTCTCTCTCTCTCTCTCTCACTGTACCCACTCCCTGCTCTATCTCTCTCTCTCTCTATCCCCACTCCCTGCTGTTCTCTCTCTCCCTCTGTACCCACTTCCCGCTCTCTCTCTCTGGCCCTACTCCCTGCTCTCTCTCTCTCTCTGTCCCAACTCCCTGCTCTCTCTCTCACTCTGTCCCCACTCCCTGCTCTCTCTCTCTCTCTCTCTCTATCTGTCCCCACTCGCCACTCTATCTCTCTGTCCCCATTCCCCGCTCTCTCTCTCTCTGTCCCCATTCCCTGCTCTCTCTCTCACTCTGTCCCCACTCCCTGCTCTCTCTCTCTCTCTCACTCTCTCTCTATCTGTCCCCACTCGCCACTCTATCTCTCTGTCCCCATTCCCCGCTCTCTCTATCTCTCTCTCTGTCCCCACTCCCTGCTCTTTCTCTCTCTGTCCCCACTACCCATTTTCTCTCTCTCTCTCTCTCGCTCTCTCTATCTGTCCCCACTCGCCACTCTATCTCTCTGTCCCCATTCCCCGCTCTCTCTCTCTGTCCCCATTCCCTGCTCTCTCTCTCTCTCTCTCACTCACTCAATCCCCACTCCCTGCTCTCTCTCTCTCTCTCTCTCTCTCACTCTGTCCCGACTCACTGCTGTCTCTCTCTCTCTCTCTCTCACTGTACCCACTCCCCGCTCTATCTCTCTCTCTCTCTATCCCCACTCCCTGCTGTTCTCTCTCTCCCTCTGTACCCACTTCCCGCTCTCTCTCTCTGGCCCTACTCCCTGCTTTCTCTCTCTCTCTGTACCGACTCCCGGCTCTCTCTCTCTCTCTCTCTCTCTCTCTGTCCCCACTCCCTGCTTTCTCTCTCTCTCTGTCCCCACTCCCCGCGCTCTCTCTCTCTGTCCCCACTGACTGCTCTCTGTCTCTCTCTCTCTCTCTCTCTGTCCCCACTCCCAGCTCTCTCTCTCTCTCTCTGTCCCCACTCCCCGCTCTCTCTCTCTCTCTCTGTCTCTCTATCCCCACTCCCTGCACCCTCTACCTCTCTGTCCCTACTCCCGGCTCTCTCTCTCTCTCTCTATCCCTACTCCCTGCACCCTCTACCTCTCTGTCCCTACTCCCGGCTCTCTCTCTCTCTCTGTCCCCACTCCCTTCTCTCTCTCTCTCTCTCTCTCTGTCCCCACCACCCACTCTCTCTCTGTCCCTACCCCCTGCTTTCTCTCTCTCTCTCTGTCCCGACTCCCGGCTCTCTCTCTCTCTCTCTCTCTCTCTCTGTCCCCACTCCCCGCTTTTCTCTCTCTCAGTCCCCACTGACTGCTCTCTCTCTCTCTGTCCCCACTCCCTGCTCTCTCTCTCTCTGTCCCCACTCCCTGCTCTCCCTCACTCTGTCCCCATTCCCTGCTCTCTCTCACTCTCTCTCACTCAATCCCCACTCCCTGCTCTCTCTCTCTCTCTCACTCTGTCCCGACTCCCTGCTGTTCTCTCTCTCCCTCTGTACCCACTTCCCGCTCTCTCTCTCTCTGGTCCTACTCCCTGCTTTCTCTCTCTCTCTGTCCCGACTCCCGGCTCTCTCTCTCTCTCTGTCCCCACTGACTGCTCTCTGTCTCTCTCTCTCTCTCTCTGTCCCCACTCCCAGCTCTCTCTCTCTCTCTCTGTCCCCACTCCCTGCTCTCTCTCTCTCTCTCTGTCCCCACTCCCCGCTCTATCTCTCTCTCTCTGTCCCCACTCCCTGCTCCCTCTACCTCTCTGTCCCTACTTCCGTCTCTCTCTCTCTCTCTCTGTCCCTACTACCCATTCTCTCTCACTCTGTCCCCACTCCCTGCTCTCTCTCTCTGTCCCCACACCCTGCTCTGTCTGCCTGTCTCTCTCTCTCTCTCTCTCTCTGTCCCCAATCCCTGCTCTCTCTCTCTCTCTCTCTCTCTCTATCCCCACTCCCAGTTCTCTCTCTCTCTGTCCCCACTCCCTGCACTCTCTCTCTCTGTCCCCACTCCCCGCTCTCTCTCTCTCTCTCTATCCCCACTCCCTGCTCTCTCTCTGTCTCTGTCCCCACTCCCCGCTCTCACTCTCACTCTCAGTCTGTCCCCACTCTCTGCTCTCTCTCTCTCTCTGTCCCCACTCCCTGCTTTCTCTCTCACTCTCTCTCTGTCCCCACTCCTTGCTCTCTCTCTCTGTCCCCACTCCCCACTCTCTCTCTCTGTCCCCACTCCCCGCTCTCTCTCTCTCTCTGTCCCCACTCCCTGCGCTCTCTCTCTCTGTCCCCACTCCCCGCTCTCTCTCTCTCTCTCTCTCTCTCCATCCCCACCCCCTGGTCTCTCTCTATCTCACTGTCCCCACCCCCTGCTCTCTATCTCTCTGTCCCTACTCCCTGCTCTCTCTCTCTGTCCCCACTCCCTACTCTCTCTCTCATTCTGTCCCCACTCCCTGCTCTCTCTCTTTGTCCCCCTCCCTGCTCTCTCTCTCTCTCTGTCCCCACTCCCTGCTCTCTCTCTTTCTCTCTCCACTCCCTGCTCTCTCTCTGTCCCCACTCCCCGCTCTCACTCTCACTCTCTCTCTGTCCCCACTCCCTGCTTTCTCTCTCTCTCTCTCTCTGTCCACACTCCCTGCTCTCTCTCTCTGTCCCCACTCCCCGCTCTCTCTCTCTCTCTCTCTGTGTCCCCACTCCCTGCTCTCTCTCTCTTTCTGTCCCCACTCCCTGCTCTCTCTCACTCTATCCCCACTCCCAGCTCTCTCTCTCTGTCCCCACACCCTGCTCTCTCTCTCTCTCTGTCCCCACTCTCTGCTCTGTCTGCCTGTCTCTCTCTCTCTCTCTCTCTCTGTCCCCAATCCCTGCTCTCTCTCTTTCTCTCCCCACTCCCTGCTCTCTCTCTCTCTCTCTGTCCCCACTCCCCGCTCTCACTCTCACTCTCACTCTGTCCCCACTCTCTGCTCTCTCTCTCTGGCCCCACTCCCTGCTCTCTCTCATTGTCCCCACTCCCTGCTCTCTCTCTCCCTCTCTCTCTGTCCCCACTCCCTGCTCTCTCTCATTGTCCCCACTCCCTGCTCTCTCTCTCTCTCTCTCTCTGTCCCCACTCCTTGCTCTCTCTCTCTGTCCCGACTCCCCTCTCTCTCTCTCTCTCTGTCTCTCTCTCTCTCTGTCCCCACGCCCTGCTCTGTCTCTCTCTCTCTGTCCCCACTCCCCGCTCTCTCTCTCTCTCTCTCTATCCCCACTCCCTGCACCCTCTACCTCTCTGTCCCTACTCCCGGCTCTCTCTCTCTCTGTCCCCACTCCCTTCTCTCTCTCTCTCTCTCTCTCTCTCTCTGTCCCCACCATCCACTCTCTCTCTGTCCCTACCCCCTGCTTTCTCTCTCTCTCTCTGTCCCGACTCCCGGCTCTCTCTCTCTCTCTCTCTCTCTCTCTGTCCCCACTCCCCGCTTTTCTCTCTCTCAGTCCCCACTGACTGCTCTCTCTCTCTCTGTCCCCACTCCCTGCTTTCTCTCTCTCTCTCTCTCTGTCCACACTCCCTGCTCTCTCTCTCTGTCCCCACTCCCCGCTCTCTCTCTCTCTCTCTCTGTGTCCCCACTCCCTGCTCTCTCTCTCTTTCTGTCCCCACTCCCTGCTCTCTCTCACTCTATCCCCACTCCCAGCTCTCTCTCTCTGTCCCCACTTCCTGCTCTCTCTCTCTGTCCCCACACCCTGCTCTCTCTCTCTCTCTGTCCCCACTCTCTGCTCTGTCTGCCTGTCTCTCTCTCTCTCTCTCTCTCTGTCCCCAATCCCTGCTCTCTCTCTTTCTCTCCCCACTCCCTGCTCTCTCTCTCTCTCTCTGTCCCCACTCCCCGCTCTCACTCTCACTCTCACTCTGTCCCCACTCTCTGCTCTCTCTCTCTGGCCCCACTCCCTGCTCTCTCTCATTGTCCCCACTCCCTGCTCTCTCTCTCCCTCTCTCTCTGTCCCCACTCCCTGCTCTCTCTCATTGTCCCCACTCCCTGCTCTCTCTCTCTCTCTCTCTCTGTCCCCACTCCTTGCTCTCTCTCTCTGTCCCGACTCCCCTCTCTCTCTCTCTCTCTGTCTCTCTCTCTCTCTGTCCCCACGCCCTGCGCTCTCTCTCTCTGTCTCTGTCCCCACTCCGTGCTCTGTCTCTCTCTCTCTCTCTCTCTCCCTCTGTCCCCACTCCCTGCTCTGTCTCTCTCTCTCTGTCCCCACTCCCGCTCTCTCTCTCTCTCTCTCTATCCCCACTCCCTGCACCCTCTACCTCTCTGTCCCTACTCCCGGCTCTCTCTCTCTCTGTCCCCACTCCCTTCTCTCTCTCTCTCTCTCTCTCTCTCTCTCTCTGTCCCCACCATCCACTCTCTCTCTGTCCCTACCCCCTGCTTTCTCTCTCTCTCTCTGTCCCGACTCCCGGCTCTCTCTCTCTCTCTCTCTCTCTCTCTGTCCCCACTCCCCGCTTTTCTCTCTCTCAGTCCCCACTGACTGCTCTCTCTCTCTCTGTCCCCACTCCCTGCTCTCCCTCACTCTGTCCCCATTCCCTGCTCTCTCTCACTCTCTCTCACTCAATCCCCACTCCCTGCTCTCTCTCTCTCTCTCTCTCTCTCACTGTACCCACTCCCCGCTCTCTCTCTCTCTGGCCCTACTCCCTGCTTTCTCTCTCTCTCTGTCCCCACTCCCCGCGCTCTCTCTCTCTCAGTCCCCACTGACTGCTCTCTCTCTCTCTCTCTCTCTCCCTCTGTCCCCACTCCCCGCTCTATCTCTCTCTCTCTGTCCCCACTCCCTGCTCTGTCTCTCTCTCTCTGTCCCCACTCCCCGCTCTATCTCTCTCTCTCTGTCCCCACTCCCTGTTCCCTCTACCTCTCTGTCCCTACTTCCGTCTCTCTCTCTCTCTCTCTCTGTCCCTACTACCCATTCTCTCTCTTTCTGTCCCCACTCCCTGCTCTCTCTCTCTCTCTCTCTACTACCCATTCTCTCTCTCTCTGTCCCCACTCCCCGCTCTCTCTCTCTCTCTCTCTGTCCCAACTAGCTGCTCTCTCTCTCTCTCACTCTGTCCCCACTCCCTGCTCTCTCTCTCTGTCCCCACACCCTGCTCTCTCTCTCTCTCTGTCCCCACTCTCTGCTCTGTCTGTCTGTCTCTCTCTCTCTCTCTCTCTCTATCCCCACTCCCAGTTCTCTCTCTCTCTGTCCCCACTCCCCGCTCTCTCTCTCTCTCTATCCCCACCCCCTGGTCTCTCTCTATCTCTCTGTCCCCACTCCCTGCTCTCTCTCTCTCTGTCCCCACACCCTGCTCTCTCTCTCTCTCTGTCCCCACTCCCCGCTCTCACTCTCACTCTCACTCTGTCCCCGCTCTCTCTCTCTCTCTCTCTCTGTCCCCACTCCCCGCTCTCTCTCTCTCTCTGTCCCCACTCCCTGCGCTCTCTCTCTCTGTCCCCACTCCCCGCTCTCTCTCTCTCTCTCTCTCTCTCCATCCCCACCCCCTGGTCTCTCTCTATCTCACTGTCCCCACCCCCTGCTCTCTCTCTCTGTCCCTACTCCCTGCTCTCTCTCTCTGTCCCCACTCCCTACTCTCTCTCTCATTCTGTCCCCACTCCCTGCTCTCTCTCTTTGTCCCCCTCCCTGCTCTCACTCTCTCTCTGTCCCCACTCCCTGCTCTCTCTCTTTCTCTCTCCACTCCCTGCTCTCTCTCTGTCCCCACTCCCCGCTCTCTCTCTCTCTCTCTCTCTCTGTCCACACTCCCTGCTCTCTCTCTCTGTCCCCACTCCCTGCTCTCTCTCACTCTATCCCCACTCCCAGCTCTCTCTCTCTCTGTCCCCTCTCCACGCTCTCTCTCTCTGTCCCCACTCCCTGCTCTCTCTCTCTCTCTCTCTCTCTGTCCCCACTCCCTGCTCTCTCTCTCTCTCTCTCTCTCTGTCCCCACTTCCCGCTCTCTCTCTCTCTCTCTCTCTCTGTCCCCACTCCTTGCTCTCTCTCTCTGTCCCCACTCCCCGCTCTCTCTCTCTCTCTCTCTCTGTCCCCACTCCCCGCTCTCTCTCTCTCTGTCCCCACTCCCTGCGCTCTCTCTCTCTGTCCCCACTCCCCGCTCTCTCTCTCTCTCTCTCTCTCCATCCCCACCCCTGCTCTCTCTCTCTCTCCCTACTCCCTGCTCTCTCTCTCTGTCCCCACTCCCTGCTCTCTCTCTCTCTCTGTCCCCACTCCCTGCTCTCTCTCTTTCTCTCTCCACTCCCTGCTCTCTCTCTGTCCCCACTCCCCGCTCTCACTCTCACTCTCTCTCTGTCCCCACTCCCTGCTTTCTCTCTCTCTCTCTGTGTCCCCACTCCCTGCTCTCTCTCTCTCTCTCTGTGTCCCCACTCCCTGCTCTCTCTCTTTCTGTCCCCACTCCCTGCTCTCTCTCACTCTATCCCCACTCCCAGCTCTCTCTCTCTCTGTCCCCTCTCCACGCTCTCTCTCTCTGTCCCCACTCCCTGCTCTCTCTCTCTCTCTCTGTCCCCACTCCCCGCTCTCACTCTCACTCTCACTCTGTCCCCACTCTCTGCTCTCTCTCTCTCTCTGTCCCCACTCCCTGCTTTCTCTCTCTCTCTCCCTCTCTATCCCCACCCCCTGGTCTCTCTCTATCTCACTGTCCCCACCCCCTGCTCTCTCTCTCTGTCCCTACTCCCTGCTCTCTCTCTCTGTCCCCACTCCCTACTCTCTCTCTTTATCCCCACTCCCCACTCCCCGCTCTCTCTCTCTCTCTCTCTCTGTCCCCACTCCCTACTCTCTCCCTCATTCTGTCCCCACTTCCCGCTCTCTCTCTCTCTCTCTCTCTCTATATCCCCACCCCCTGCTCTCTCTCTCTGTCCCGACTCCTCTCTCTCTCTCTCTCTCTGTCCCCACTCCCCGTTATCTCTCTCTCTCTCTGTCCCCACTACCTGCTGTTCTCTCTCTCCCTCTGTACTGACTTCCCGCTCTCTCTCTCTCTCTCTCGCTGTTCCCACTCCCTGCTCTCTCTCCCTCTCTCTCTCTCTCTCTCTGTCCCCACTCCCTGCTCTCTCTCTCTCTCTCTCTCTGTTCCCACTCCCTGCTCTCTCTCTCTCTCTCTCTGTTCCCACTCCCTGCTCTCTCTCTCTCTCTCTCTCTTTCTCTCCCGACTCCCTGCTGTCTCTCTCTCTCTCCCTCTGTACCCACTTCCCGCTCTGTCTCTCTATACCCACTCCCTGCTCCCTCTACCTCTCTGTCCCTACTCCCTGCTTTCTCTCTCTCTGTCCCCACTCCCTGCTCTCTCTCTCTCTCTCTCTCTGTCCCCACTCCCTGCTCTCTCTCTCTCTCTCTCTTTGTCCCCACTCCCTGCTCTCTCTCTCTCTCTGTCCCCACTCGCTCTCTCTCTCTCTCTCTCTCTGTCCCCACTCCCTGCTCTCTCTCTCTCTCTCTCTCTGTCCCCACTCTCTGCTCTGTCTCTCTCTCTCTCTTTGTCCCCACTCCCTGCTCTCTCTCTCTCTCTCTCTGTCCCAACTCCCTGCTCTCTCTCTCACTCTGTCCTCACTGACTGCTCTCTCTCTCTCTCTATCCTGAGTCCCTGCTGTCTCTCTCTCTCTCTCTCACTCTCACTGTACCCAAGTCCCACTCTCTCTCTCTATCCCCACTCTCTGCTTTCCCTCTCTCAGTCCCCCACTCCCTGCTCTCTCTCTGTCTCTGTCCCCACTCCCTGCTCTTTCTCTCACTCTGTCCCCACTCTCTGCTCTGTCTCTCTCTCTCTCTCTCTCTCTGTCCCCACTCCCAGCTCTCTCTCACTCTGTCCCCACTCGCTGCTCTGTATCTCTCTCTCTTTGTCCCCACTCCCTGATCTCTCTCTCTCTCTCTCTCTCACTCTGTCCCCACTCCCTGCTCTCTCTCTCTGTCCCCACTCCCCTCTCTCTCTGTCTCTCTCTCTCTCTCTCTCTCTCTATCCCGACTCCCTGCTGTCTCTCTCTCTCCCTCTCACTGGACTCACTCCCCGCTCTATCTCTCTCCCTCTATCCCCACTCCCTGCTGGTCTCTCTCTCCCTCTGTACCCACTTCCCGCTCTGGCTCTCTATCCCCACTCCCTGCTCCCGCTACCTCTCTGTCCCTATCCCCACCCCATGGTCTCTCTCTATCTCAGTGTCCCCACCCCCTGCTCTCTCTCTGTCCCCACTCCCTGCTCTCTCTCTCTCTCTCTCTCTCGCTCTCTCTCCCCACTCCCTGCTCTCTCTCTCTCTCTCTGTCCCCACTCCCCACTCTCACTCTCACTCTCACTCTGTCCCCACTCCCTCCTCTCTCTCTCTCTCTGTCTGTCCCCACTCCCTGCTTTCTCTCTCTCTCTCTCTCTCTCTGTCCCCACTCCCTGCTCTCTCTCTCTCTCTCTGTCCCCACTCCCTGCTCTCTCTCTGTCCCCACACCCTGCTCTCTCTCTCTCTCTGTCCCCACTCTCTGCTCTGTCTCTCTCTCTCTCTCTGTCCCCACTCCCTGCTCTCTCTCACTCTATCCCCACCCCCAGCTCTCTCTCTCTCTCTGTCCCCACTCTCTGCTCTGTCTCTCTCTCTCTCTCTGTCCCCACTCCCTGCTCTCTCTCTCTCTCTGTCCCCACTCCCTGCTCTCTCTCACTCTATCCCCACTCCCAGCTCTCTCTCTCTCTCTCTCTGTCCCCACTCCCTGCTCTCTCTCTGTCCCCACTCCCTGCTCTCTCTCTTTCTCTCCCCACTCCCTGCTCTCTCTCTCTCTCTGTCCCCACTCCCCGCTCTCACTCTCACCCTCACTCTGTCCCCACTCTCTGCTCTCTCTCTGTCCCCACTCCCTGCTTTCTCTCTCTCTCTCTTTCTGTCCCCACTCCCTGCTCTCTCTCTCTGTCCCCACTCCCCGCTCTCTCTCTCTCTCTCTCTCTGTCCCCACTCCCTGCGCTCTCTCTCTGTCCCCACTCCCCGCTCTCTCTCTCTCTCTGTCCCCACTCCCTGCGCTCTCTCTCTCTGTCCCCACTCCCCGCTCTCTCTCTCTCTCTCTCTCTCTGTCCCCACTCCCTGATCTGTCTCTCACTCTCTCTCTCTCTGTCCCCACTCCCTGCTCTCTCTCTTGCTGTCCACACTCTCTGCTCTCTCTCTCTCTCTCTGTCCCCACTCCCTGCTCTCTCTCTGTCTCTGTCCCCACTCCCTGCTCTTTCTCTCACTCTGTCCCCACTCCCTGCTCTCTCTCTGTGTCCCCACACCCTGCTCTCTCTCTCTCTCTGTCCCAACTCCCTGCTCTCTCTCTCACTCTGTCCCCACTCTCTGCTCTGTCTCTCTCTCTCTCTCTCTTTGTCCCCACTCCCTGCTCTCTCTCTCTCTCTCTGTCCCAACTCCCTGCTCTCTCTCTCAGTCCCCACTGACTGCTCTCTCTCTCTCTATCTCTCTGTCCCCACACCCTGCTCTCTCTCTCGCTGTCCCCACTCCCTGCTCTCTCTCTCTCACTCTGTCCCCACTCCCTGCTCTCTCTCTCAGTCCCCACTGACTGCTCTCTCTCTCTCTATCTCTCTGTCCCCACACCCTGCTCTCTCTCTCGCTGTCCCCACTCCCTGCTCTCTCTCTCTCACTCTGTCCCCACTCCCTGCTCTCTCTCTCAGTCCCCACTGACTGCTCTCTCTCTCTCTATCTCTCTGTCCCCACACCCTGCTCTCTCTCTCGCTGTCCCCACTCCCTGCTCTCTCTCTCTCTCTCTCTGTCCCCACTCCTCACTCTCTCTCTCTGTCCCCACTCCCTGCTCTCCCTCCCTCTCTCTGTCCCCACTCCCTGCTCTCTCCCTCTCTCTGTCCCCACTCCCTGCTCTCTCTCTCTCTATGTCCCTACTCCCTGCTCACTCTCTCTCTCTCTCTATGTCCCTACTCCCTGCTCACTCTCTCTCTCTCTGTTCCCACTCCCTGCTCTCAGTCTCGCTGTTTCTGTTCCCACTCCCTGCTCTCTCTCTCTCTCTCTCTATCCTCACTCCCTGCTCTCTCTCTCTCTCTGTCCCCATTCCCTGCTCTCTCTCTCTCTCTGTCCCCACTCCCTGCACTCTCTCACTCTCGCTGTCTCTGTTCCCACTCCCCTCTCTCTCTCTCTCTCTCTGTCCCCACACTCTGCGCTCTCAATTTCTCTCTCTCACTCTGTCCCAACTCCCTGCTCTCTCTCTCTCTGTCCCCACTCCCTACTCTCTCCCTCTATCCCTACTCCCTACTCTCTCATTCTGTCCTCACTCCCTGCTCTCTCTCTTTGTCCCCACTCCCTGCTCTCTCTCTCTCCCTCTCTCTCTGTCCCCACTCCGTGCTCTCTCTCTCTATCTCTCTCTCTCTCTCTGTCCCCACTCCCCGCTCTCTCTCTCTCTCCCTCTCTCCCTGTCCCCACTCCCTGCTCTCTCTCTCTATCTCTCTCTCTCTCTGTCCCCACTCCCTGCTCTCAGTCTTGCTGTCTCTGTTCCCACTCCCTGCTCTCTCTCTCTCTCTATCCTCACTCCCTGCTCTCTCTCTCTCTCTCTCTCTCTCTCTGTCCCCACGCCCTGCGCTCTCACTTTCTCTCTATCTCTCTGTCCCCACTCCCCGCTAGCTCTCTCTCTCTCTCTCTATCCCGACTCCCTGCTGTTCTCTCTCTCCCTCGGTACCCACTTCCCGCTCTCTCTCTCTCTGTCCACACTCCTCTCTCTCTCTCTCTCTCTATCCCGACTCCCTGCTGTCTCTCTCTCTCTCTCTCTCACTCTCACTGTACTCACTCCCCGCTCTATCTCTCTCCCTCTGTCCCCACTCCCTGCTCTCAGTCTTGCTGTCTCTGTACCCACTCCCTGCTTTCTCTCTCTCTCTCTCTATCCTCAATCCCTACTCTCTCTCTCTCCCTCTGTACCCACGTCCCGCTCTCTCTCTCTATCCCACTCCCTGCTCCCTCTACCTCTCTGTCCCTACTCCCTGCTTTCTCTCTCTCTGTCCCCACTCCCTGCTCTCTCTCTCTCTCTCTGTCCACACTCCCTGCTCTCTCTCTCTCTCTCTCTCTCTCTCTATCCCGACTCCCTGCTGTCTCTCTCTCTCTCTCTCACTGTACTCACTCCCCGCTCTCTCTCTCCCTCTATCCCCACTCCCTACTGGTCTCTCTCTCCCTCTGTCCCCACTCCTTGCTCTCTCTCTCTCTCTGTCCCCGCACCCTGCTCTCTCTCTCTCTGTCCCCACTCTCTGCTCTGTCTCTCTCTCTCTCTCTGTCCCCACTCGCTGCTCTCTCTCTCTCTCTCTCTGTCTCTGTCCCCACTCCCTGCTCTCTCTCTCTCTCTGTCCCCACTCCCTGCTCTCTCTCTCTCTCTGTCCCCACTCCCTGCTCTTTCTCTCACTCTGTCCCCACTCCCTGCTCTCTCTCTGTCCCCACTCCCTGCTCTCTCTCTTTCTCTCCCCACTCCCTGCTCTCTCTCTCTCTCTGTCCCCACTCCCCGCTCTCACTCTCACCCTCACTCTGTCCCCACTCTCTGCTCTCTCTCTCTCTGTCCCCACTCCCTGCTTTCTCTCTCTCTCTCTCTCTCTGTCCCCACTCCCTGCTCTCTCTCTCTGTCCCCACTCCCCGCTCTCTCTCTCTCTCTCTCTCTCTGTCCCCACTCCCTGCGCTCACTCTCTGTCCCCACTCCCCGCTCTCTCTCTCTCTCTGTCCCCACTCCCTGCGCTCTCTCTCTCTCCCCACTCCCCGCTCTCTCTCTCTCTCTCTCTCTCTCTATCCCCACCCCCTGGTCTCTCTCTATCTCACTGTCCCCACTCCCTGCTCTCTCTCTCTGTCCCTACTCCCTGCTCTCTCTCTCTGTCCCCACTCCCTACTCTCTCCCTCTATCCCCGCTCCCTACTCTCTCTCTCATTCTGTCCCCACTCCCTGCTCTCTCTCTTTGTCCCCACTCCCTGCTCTCTCTCTCTCTCTCTCTCTCTCTGTCCCCTCTCCCTGCTCTCAGTCTTGCTGTCTCTGTACCCACTCCCTGCTCTCTCTCTCTCTATCCTCACTCCCTACTCTCTCTCTCTCTCTGTCCCCACTCCCTGCTCTCTATCTCTCTCTGTCCCCACTCCCTGCGCTCTCTCACTCTCGCTGTCTCTGTTCCCACTCCCTGCTCTCTCTCTCTCTCTCTATCCTCACTCCCTGCTCTCTCTCTCTCTCTCTCTGTCCCGACTCCCCTCTCTCTCTCTCTCTCTCTCTCTCTCTGTCCCCACGCCCTGCGCTCTCTCTCTCTCTCTGTCCCCACTCCCCGCTCTCCCTCTCTTTCTCTCCCCACTCGCTGCTCTCTCTCTCTCTCTCTCTCTCTCTCTGTCCCCACTCCCTGGTCTCTCTCTCTCTCTCTCCCTCTGTCCCCACTCCCTGCTCTCTCTCTCTCTCTGTCCCCACTCCCCACTCTCTCTCTGTCCCCACTCCCTGCTCTCTCTCTCTTTCTGTCCACACTCCCTGCTCTCTCTCTCTGTCTCTGTCCACACTCCCTGCTCTCTCTCTCTGTCTCTGTCCCCACTCCCTGCTCTCTCTCTCTTTCTGTCCCTACTCCCTGCTTTCTCTCAGTCCCCACTCCCTGCTCTCTCTCTCTCTGTCCACACTCCCCGCTCTCTCTCTCTCTCTCTCCCGACTCCCTGCTGTCTCTCTCTCTCTCTCTCTCACTGTACTCACTCCCCGCTCTATCTCTCTCCCTCTGTACCCACTTCCCGCTCTGTCTCTCTATCCCCACTCCCTGCTCCCTCTACCTCTCTGTCCCTACTCCCTGCTTTCTCTCTCTCTGTCCCCACTCCCTGCTCTGTCTCTCACTCTCTCTCTCTCTCTCTCTCTCTGTCCCCACTCGCTGCTCTCTCTCTCGCTGTCCCCACTCCCTGCTCTGTCTCTCTCTCTCTCTCTCTGTCCCAACTCCCTGCTCTCTCTCTCACTCTGTCCCCACTCCCTGCTCTCTCTCTCTGTCCCCACTCCCTGCTCTCTCTCTCTGTCTCTGTCCCTACTCCCTGCTTTCTCTCTCTCTCTCTCTATCCTCACTCCCTGCTCCCTCTACCACTCTGTCCCTACTCCCGGCTCTCTCTCTCTCTCTCTCTCTCTCTCTCTCTGTCCCTACTCCCCGCTCTCTCTCTCTCTGTCCCTACTCCCTGCTTTCTCTCTCTCTCTGTCCCGACTCCCGGCTCTCTCTCTCTCTCTCTCTCTCTGTCCCCACTCCCAACTCTCTCTCTCTGTCCCCACTCCCTGCTCTCTCACTCACTCTGTCCCCACTCCCTGCTCTCTCTCTCTCTCTCTATCTGTCCCCACTCGCCACTCTATCTCTCTGTCCCCATTCCCTGCTCTCTCTCTCTCTCTCACTCACTCAATCCCGCTCCCTGCTCTCTCTCTCTCTCTCTATCTGTCCCCACTCGCCACTCTATCTCTCTGTCCCCATTCCCCACTCTCTCTCTCTCTCTCTGTCCCCACTCCCTGCTCTCTCTCTCTCTCTCTCACTGTACTCACTCCCCACTCTATCTCTCTCCCTCTATCCCCACTCCCTGCTGTTCTCTCTCTCCCTCTGTACCCACTTCCCGCTCTCTCTCTCTATCCCCACTCCCTGCTCCCCCTACCTCTCTGTCCCTACTCCCTGCTTTCTCTCTCTGTCTCCACTCCCTGCTCTCTCTCTCACTTTCTCTCTCTCTCTCTGTCCCCACTCCCTGCTCTCTCTCTCTCTGTCCCCACTCCCTGCTCTCTCTCTCTCTCTCTCTGTCTCCACTCCCTGCTCTCTCTCTCTCTCTGTCCCCACTCCCCGCTCTCTCTCTCTCTCTCTCTGTCCCCACTCCCTGCTCTCTCTCACTTTCTCTCTCTCTCTCTGTCCCCACTCCCTGCTCTCTCTCTCTCTCTCTCTGTCCCCACTCCCTGCTCTCTCTCTCTCTGTCCCCACTCCCTGCTCTCTCTCTCTGTCTCTGTTCCCACTCCCTGCTCTTTCTCTCTCTCTGTCCCCACACCCTGCTCTCTCTCTCTATGTCCCCATTCTCTGCTCTGTCTCTCTCTCTCTCTCTCTCTCTCTCTCTCTGTCCCCACTCCCTGCTCTCTCTCTCTCTCTCTCTATCCTCACTCCCTACTCTCTCTCTCTCTCTCTCTGTCCCCACTCCCTGCTCTCTATCTCTCTCTGTCCCCACTCCCTGCGCTCTCTCACTCTCGCTGTCTCTGTTCCCACTCCGTGCTCTCTCTCTCTCTCTCTCTCTCTATCCTCACTCCCTGCTCTCTCTCTCTCTGTCCCGACTCCCCTCTCTCTCTCTCTCTCTCTCTCTCTCTGTCCCCACTCCCCGCTATCTCTCTCTCTCACTATGCCCACTCCCTGGTCTCTCTCTCTCTCACTGTCCCCACTCGCCGCTCACTCTCTCTCCCTCTCTGTCCCCACTCCCTTCTATTTCTTTCTCTCTCCCTCTCTCTCTCTCTCTCTGTCCCGACTCCCTGCTCCCTCTCTCTCTCTGTCCCCACTCCCTGCTCTCTCTCTCGCTGTTCCCACTACCCGCTCTCCCTCTCTTTCTCTCCCCACTCGCTGCTCTCTCTCTCTCTCTCTCTCTCTGTCCCCACTCCCTGGTCTCTCTCTCTCTCTCTCTCTGTCCCCACTCCCTGCTCTCTCTCTCTTTCTGTCCACACTCCCTGCTCTCTCTCTCTGTCTCTGTCCACACTCCCTGCTCTCTCTCTCTCTCTCTCTCTCTGTCCCCACTCCCTGGTCTCTCTCTCTCTCTCTCTCTCTGTCCCCACTCCCTGGTCTCTCTCTCTCTCTCTCTCTGTCCCCACTCCCCACTCTCTCTCTGTCCCCACTCCCTGCTCTCTCTCTCTTTCTGTCCACACTCCCTGCTCTCTCTCTCTGTCTCTGTCCCCACTCCCTGCTCTCTCTCTCTCTCTCTCTCTCTCCCGACTCCCTGCTGTCTCTCTCTCTCTCTCTCTCACTGTACTCACTCCCCGCTCTATCTCTCTCCCTCTGTACCCACTTCCCGCTCTGTCTCTCTATCCCCACTCCCTGCTCCCTCTACCTCTCTGTCCCCACTCCCTGCTCTGTCTCTGTCTCTGTCCCCACTCCCTGCTCTTTCTCTCACTCTGTCCCCACTCCCTGCTCTCTCTCTCTCTGTCCCCACTCTCTGCTCTGTCTCTCTCTCTCTCTTTGTCCCCACTCCCTGCTCTCTCTCTCTCTGTCCCCACTCTCTGCTCTCTCTCTCTCTCTCTCTCTGTCCCAACTCCCTGCTCTCTCTCTCAGTCCCCACTGACTGCTCTCTCTCTCTCTCTATCTCTCTGTCCCCACTCCCTGCTCTGTCTCTCACTCTCTCTCTCTCTCTCTCTCTGTCCCCACTCCCTGCTCTCTCTCTCTTTCTGTCCCTACTGCCTGCCCTCTCTCTGTCCCCACTCCCTGCTCTTTCTCTCACTCTGTCCCCACTCCCTGCTCTCTCTCTCTGTCCCCACTCTCTGCTCTGTCTCTCTCTCTCTCTTTGTCCCCATTCTCTGCTCTGTCTCTCTCTCTCTCTCTCTCTTTCCCCACTCCCTGCTCTCTATCTCTCTCTGTCCCCACTCCCTGCGCTCTCTCTCTCTCTCTCTCTATCCTCACTCCCTGCTCTCTCTCTCTCTCTCTCTGTCCCGACTCCCCTCTCTCTCTCTCTCTCTCTCTGTCCCCACGCCCTGCGCTCTCTCTCTGTCCCGACTCCCTGCTCTGTCTCTCTCTCTCTCTCTCTCTCTCTCTCTCTATCTGTCCCCATTCCCCACTCTCTCTCTCTCACCGTCCCCATTCCCTGCTCTCTCTCATCTCTCTCTCTAAATCCCCACTCCCAGCTCTCTCTCTCACTCTGTCCCCACTCCCTGCTCTCTCTCTCACTCTGTCCCCACTCCCTGCTCTCTCTCTCTCTCTCTCTCTCACTCTCTCTCTCTCTCTCTATCTGTCCCCACTCACCACTCTATCTCTCTGTCCCCATTCCCCGGTCTCTGTCTCTCTCTCTCTGTCCCCACTCCCTGCTCTCTCTCTCTGTCTCTGTCCCCACTCCCTGCTCTTTCTCTCTCTCTCTTTCTCTCTGTCCCAACACCCTGCTCTCTCTCTCTCTCTCTCTCTCTGTCCCAACTCCCCGCTCTCTCTCTCTCTCTCTCTCTATCCCGACTCCCTGTTGTCTCTCTCTCTCTCTCTCTCACTGTACCCACTCCCCGCTCTATCTCTCTCCCTCTATCCCCACTCCCTGCTGTTCTCTCTCTCCCTCTGTACCCACTTCCCGCTCTCTCTCTCTGTCCCTACTCCCTGCTTTCTCTCTCTCTCTCTCTATCCTCACTCCCTGCTCCCTCTACCACTCTGTCCCTACTCCCGGCTCTCTCTCTCTCTCTCTCTCTCTCTCTCTCTCTGTCCCACTCCCCGCTCTCTCTCTCTCTGTCCCTACTCCCTGCTTTCTCTCTCTCTCTGTCCCGACTCCCGGCTCTCTCTCTCTCTCTCTCTCTCTGTCCCCACTCCCAACTCTCTCTCTCTGTCCCCACTCCCTGCTCTCTCACTCACTCTGTCCCCACTCCCTGCTCTCTCTCTCTCTCTCTATCTGTCCCCACTCGCCACTCTATCTCTCTGTCCCCATTCCCTGCTCTCTCTCTCTCTCTCACTCACTCAATCCCGCTCCCTGCTCTCTCTCTCTCTCTCTATCTGTCCCCACTCGCCACTCTATCTCTCTGTCCCCATTCCCCACTCTCTCTCTCTCTCTCTGTCCCCACTCCCTGCTCTCTCTCTCTCTCTCTCACTGTACTCACTCCCCACTCTATCTCTCTCCCTCTATCCCCACTCCCTGCTGTTCTCTCTCTCCCTCTGTACCCACTTCCCGCTCTCTCTCTCTATCCCCACTCCCTGCTCCCCCTACCTCTCTGTCCCTACTCCCTGCTTTCTCTCTCTGTCTCCACTCCCTGCTCTCTCTCTCACTTTCTCTCTCTCTCTCTGTCCCCACTCCCTGCTCTCTCTCTCTCTGTCCCCACTCCCTGCTCTCTCTCTCTCTCTCTCTGTCTCCACTCCCTGCTCTCTCTCTCTCTCTGTCCCCACTCCCCGCTCTCTCTCTCTCTCTCTCTGTCCCCACTCCCTGCTCTCTCTCACTTTCTCTCTCTCTCTCTGTCCCCACTCCCTGCTCTCTCTCTCTCTCTCTCTGTCCCCACTCCCTGCTCTCTCTCTCTCTGTCCCCACTCCCTGCTCTCTCTCTCTGTCTCTGTTCCCACTCCCTGCTCTTTCTCTCTCTCTGTCCCCACACCCTGCTCTCTCTCTCTATGTCCCCATTCTCTGCTCTGTCTCTCTCTCTCTCTCTCTCTCTCTCTCTCTGTCCCCACTCCCTGCTCTCTCTCTCTCTCTCTCTATCCTCACTCCCTACTCTCTCTCTCTCTCTCTCTGTCCCCACTCCCTGCTCTCTAT
The DNA here is from genome assembly GCF_020745735.1 of Hemiscyllium ocellatum. Classification (NCBI taxonomy): domain Eukaryota; kingdom Metazoa; phylum Chordata; class Chondrichthyes; order Orectolobiformes; family Hemiscylliidae; genus Hemiscyllium; species Hemiscyllium ocellatum. Next base: position 120,142,293 of record NC_083407.1, on the reverse strand, counting down.
CTCTCTCTGTCCCCACTCCCTGCGCTCTCTCACTCTCGCTGTCTCTGTTCCCACTCCGTGCTCTCTCTCTCTCTCTCTCTCTCTATCCTCACTCCCTGCTCTCTCTCTCTCTGTCCCGACTCCCCTCTCTCTCTCTCTCTCTCTCTCTCTCTGTCCCCACTCCCCGCTATCTCTCTCTCTCACTATGCCCACTCCCTGGTCTCTCTCTCTCTCACTGTCCCCACTCGCCGCTCACTCTCTCTCCCTCTCTGTCCCCACTCCCTTCTATTTCTTTCTCTCTCCCTCTCTCTCTCTCTCTCTGTCCCGACTCCCTGCTCCCTCTCTCTCTCTGTCCCCACTCCCTGCTCTCTCTCTCGCTGTTCCCACTACCCGCTCTCCCTCTCTTTCTCTCCCCACTCGCTGCTCTCTCTCTCTCTCTCTCTCTCTGTCCCCACTCCCTGGTCTCTCTCTCTCTCTCTCTCTGTCCCCACTCCCTGCTCTCTCTCTCTTTCTGTCCACACTCCCTGCTCTCTCTCTCTGTCTCTGTCCACACTCCCTGCTCTCTCTCTCTCTCTCTCTCTCTGTCCCCACTCCCTGGTCTCTCTCTCTCTCTCTCTCTCTGTCCCCACTCCCTGGTCTCTCTCTCTCTCTCTCTCTGTCCCCACTCCCCACTCTCTCTCTGTCCCCACTCCCTGCTCTCTCTCTCTTTCTGTCCACACTCCCTGCTCTCTCTCTCTGTCTCTGTCCCCACTCCCTGCTCTCTCTCTCTCTCTCTCTCTCTCCCGACTCCCTGCTGTCTCTCTCTCTCTCTCTCTCACTGTACTCACTCCCCGCTCTATCTCTCTCCCTCTGTACCCACTTCCCGCTCTGTCTCTCTATCCCCACTCCCTGCTCCCTCTACCTCTCTGTCCCCACTCCCTGCTCTGTCTCTGTCTCTGTCCCCACTCCCTGCTCTTTCTCTCACTCTGTCCCCACTCCCTGCTCTCTCTCTCTCTGTCCCCACTCTCTGCTCTGTCTCTCTCTCTCTCTTTGTCCCCACTCCCTGCTCTCTCTCTCTCTCTCTCTCTCTGTCCCAACTCCCTGCTCTCTCTCTCAGTCCCCACTGACTGCTCTCTCTCTCTCTCTATCTCTCTGTCCCCACTCCCTGCTCTGTCTCTCACTCTCTCTCTCTCTCTCTCTCTGTCCCCACTCCCTGCTCTCTCTCTCTTTCTGTCCCTACTGCCTGCCCTCTCTCTGTCCCCACTCCCTGCTCTTTCTCTCACTCTGTCCCCACTCCCTGCTCTCTCTCTCTGTCCCCACTCTCTGCTCTGTCTCTCTCTCTCTCTTTGTCCCCATTCTCTGCTCTGTCTCTCTCTCTCTCTCTCTCTTTCCCCACTCCCTGCTCTCTATCTCTCTCTGTCCCCACTCCCTGCGCTCTCTCTCTCTCTCTCTCTATCCTCACTCCCTGCTCTCTCTCTCTCTCTCTCTGTCCCGACTCCCCTCTCTCTCTCTCTCTGTCCCCACGCCCTGCGCTCTCTCTCTGTCCCGACTCCCTGCTCTGTCTCTCTCTCTCTCTCTCTCTCTCTCTCTCTATCTGTCCCCATTCCCCACTCTCTCTCTCTCACCGTCCCCATTCCCTGCTCTCTCTCATCTCTCTCTCTAAATCCCCACTCCCAGCTCTCTCTCTCACTCTGTCCCCACTCCCTGCTCTCTCTCTCACTCTGTCCCCACTCCCTGCTCTCTCTCTCTCTCTCTCTCTCACTCTCTCTCTCTCTCTCTATCTGTCCCCACTCACCACTCTATCTCTCTGTCCCCATTCCCCGGTCTCTGTCTCTCTCTCTCTGTCCCCACTCCCTGCTCTCTCTCTCTGTCTCTGTCCCCACTCCCTGCTCTTTCTCTCTCTCTCTTTCTCTCTGTCCCAACACCCTGCTCTCTCTCTCTCTCTCTCTCTCTGTCCCAACTCCCCGCTCTCTCTCTCTCTCTCTCTCTATCCCGACTCCCTGTTGTCTCTCTCTCTCTCTCTCTCACTGTACCCACTCCCCGCTCTATCTCTCTCCCTCTATCCCCACTCCCTGCTGTTCTCTCTCTCCCTCTGTACCCACTTCCTGCTCTTTCTCTCTCTCTCTCTCTATCCCCACTCCCTGCTCCCTCTACATCTCTGTCCTTACTCCCTGCTTTCTCTCTCTCTGTCCCCACTCCCCGCTCTCTCTCTCTCTCTCTCTCTCTCTCTCCCACTCCCTGCTCTCTCTCTCACTTTCTCTCTCTCTCTCTCTGTCCCCACTCCCTGCTCTCTCTCTCTCTCTGTCCCCACTCCCTGCTCTCTCTCTCTGTCTCTGTTCCCACTCCATGTTCTTTCTCTCATTCTGTTCCCACTCCATGCTCTTTCTCTCATTCTGTCCCCACTCCCTGCTCTCTCCCTCTCTCTCTGTCCCCACTCCCTGCTCTCTCTCTCTCTTTGTCCCCACTCCCTGCTCTCTCTCTCTGTCCCCACTCCCTGCTCTCTCTCTCTCTGTGCCCACTCCCCGCTCTCTCTCTCTCTCTCTCTGTCCCCACTCCCTGCTCTCTCTCTCTGTCTCTGTTCCCACTCCCTGCTCTCTCTCTCTGTCCCCACAACCTGCTCTCTCTCTCTCTCTCTGTCCCCATTCTCTGCTCTGTCTCTCTCTCTCTCTCTCTCTCTCTCTCTCTCTGTCCCCACTCCCTGCTCTCTCTCTCACTCTGTCCCCACTCCCAGCTCTCTCTCACTCTGTCCCCACTCCCTGCTCTGTCTCTCTCTCTCTCTCTCTCTCTTTATCCCCACTCCCTGCTCTCTCTCTCTCTGTGCCCACTCCCCGCTCTCTCTCTCTCTGTCCCCACTCCCTGCTCTCTCTCTCACTCTGTCCCGACTCCCAGCTCTCTCTCACTCTGTCCCCACTCCCTGCCCTGTCTCTCTCTCTCTCTCTCTCTCTTTATCCCCACTCCCTGCTCTCTCTCTCTCTCACTCTGTCCCCACTCTCTGCTCTCTCTCTCTCAGTCCCCACTGACTGCTCTCTCTCATTCTCTCTCTCTCTCTCACTCTGTCCCCACTCACTGCTCTCTCTCTCTATCCCCACTCCCTGCTGTTCTCTCTCTCCCTCTGTACCCACTTCCCGCTCTCTCTCTCTTTCCCCACTCCCTGCTCCCTCTACTTCTCTGTCCCTACTCCCTGCTTTCTCTCTCTCTGTCCCCACTCCCTGCTCTGTCTCTCTCTCTCTCTCTCTGTCCCACTCCCCGCTCTCTCTCTCTCTCTCTCTCTCTCTGTCCCCACTCCCGGCTCTCTCTCTCTCTCTCACTCTGTCCCCACTCCCGGCTCTCTCTCTCTCTCACTCTCTGTCCCCACTCCCGGCTCTCTCTCTCTCTCTCTCTCTGTCCCCACTCCCCACTCTCTCTCTCTCTCAGTCCCCACTGACTGCTCTCTCTCTCTCTCTCTGTCCCCACTCCCCGCTCTCTCTCTCTCTCAGTCCCCACTGACTGCTCTCTCTCTCTGTCCCCACACCCTGCTCTCTCTCTCACTCTGTCCCCACTCCCCGCTCTCTCTCACTCTGTCCCCACTCCCTGCTCTCTCTCTCTCTCTGTCCCCACTCCCTGCTCTTTCTCTCTCTTGTCCCCACTCCCTGCTCTCTATCTCTGTCTCTGTTCCCACTCCCCGCTCTCTCTCTCTCCCTCTGTACCCACTTCCCGCTCTCTCTCTATCCCCACTCCCTGCTCCCTCTACCTCTCTGTCCCCACTCCCCGCTCTCTCTCTCTCTCCCTCTGTACCCACTTCCCACTCTCTCTTTCTCTGTCCCTACTCCCTGCTTTCTCTCTCTCTCTCCCTCTGTCTCCACTCCCTACTCTCTCTCTCTCTCTGTCCCAACTCCCTGCTCACTCTCTCACTCTGTCCACACTCCCTGCTCTCTCTCTCTCTGTATCTGTCCCCACTCCCTGCTCTTTCTCTCACTCTCCCCCCACTCCCTGCTCTCTCTCTCTCTCTGTCCCAACTCCCTTCTCTCTCTCTCACTCTGTCCCCACTCCCTGCTCTCTCTCTCTCTCTCTGTCCCAACTCCCTGCTCTCTCTCTCACTCTGTCCCCACTCCCTGCTCTCTCTCTCTCTCTCTGTCCCAACTCCCTTCTCTCTCTCTCTCTCTGTCCCAACACCCTGCTCTCTCTCTCTCTCTCTGTCCCAACTCCCTTCTCTCTCTCTCACTCTGTCCCCACTCCCTGCTCTCTCTCTCTGTCCCGACTCCCTGCTCTGTCTCTCTCTCTCTCTCTCTCTCTCTCTATCTGTCCCCATTCCCCACTCTCTCTCTCACTCTGTCCCCACTCCCTGCTCTCTCTCTCTCTCTCTCTCTCTCTCTCTCTCTATCTGTCCCCATTCCCCACTCTCTCTCTCACTCTGTCCCCACTCCCTGCTCTCTCTCTCTCTCTCTCTCTCTCTCTCTCTCTCTCTATCTGTCCCCACTCGCCACTCTATCTCTCTGTCCCCATTCCCCGGTCTCTCTCTCTCTCTCTCTGTCCCCACTCCCCACTCTCTCTCTGTCCCCACTCCCTGCTCTCTCTCTCTTTCTGTCCACACTCCCTGCTCTCTCTCTCTCTCAGTCCCCACTCCCTGCTCTCTCTCTCTCTGTCCACACTCCCCGCTCTCTCTCTCTCTCTCTCTCCCGACTCCCTGCTGTCTCTCTCTCTCTCTCACTGTACTCACTCCCCGCTCTATCTCTCTCCCTCTGTACCCACTTCCCGCTCTGTCTCTCTATCCCCACTCCCTGCTCCCTCTACCTCTCTGTCCCTACTCCCTGCTTTCTCTCTCTCTGTCCCCACTCCCTGCTCTTTCTCTCTCTCTCTTTCTCTCTGTCCCAACACCCTGCTCTCTCTCTCAGTCTGTCCCCACTCCCTGCTCTCTCTCTCTGTCCCCACTACCCATTCTCTCTCTCTCTGTCGCCACTCCCCGCTCTCTCTCTCTCTCTCTATCCCGACTCCCTGCTGTCTCTCTCTCTCTCTCTCTCTCCCTCTATCCCCACTCCCTGCTGTTCTCTCTCTCCCTCTGTACCCACTTCCTGCTCTCTCTCTCTCTGTCCCTACTCCCTGCTCTCTCTCTCTCTGTCCCCACAACCTGCTCTCTCTCTCTCTCTCTGTCCCCATTCTCTGCTCTGTCTCTCTCTCTCTCTCTCTCTCTCTCTCTCTGTCCCCACTCCCTGCTCTCTCTCTCTCACTCTGTCCCCACTCCCTGCTCTCTCTCTCACTCTGTCCCCACTCCCAGCTCTCTCTCACTCTGTCCCCACTCCCTGCTCTGTCTCTCTCTCTCTCTCTCTCTCTCTTTATCCCCACTCCCTGCTCTCTCTCTCTCTCACTCTGTCCCCACTCCCTGCTCTCTCTCTCTCAGTCCCCACTGACTGCTCTCTCTCATTCTCTCTCTCTCTCTCACTCTGTCCCCACTCACTGCTCTCTCTCTCTCTCTCTGTCCCCACTCCCTGCTCTCTCTCGCTCTCTATCCCGACTCCCTGCTGTCTCTCTCTCTCTCTCTCTCCCTCTATCCCCACTCCCTGCTGTTCTCTCTCTCCCTCTGTACCCACTTCCCGCTCTCTCTCTCTTTCCCCACTCCCTGCTCCCTCTACTTCTCTGTCCCTACTCCCTGCTTTCTCTCTCTCTGTCCCCACTCCCTGCTCTGTCTCTCTCTCTCTCTCTGTTCCACTCCCTGCTCTCTCTCTCTCTCTATCCCGACTCCCTGCTGTCTCTCTCTCTCTCTCTCTCTCCCTCTATCCCCACTCCCTGCTGTTCTCTCTCTCCCTCTGTACCCACTTCCCGCTCTCTCTCTCTTTCCCCACTCCCTGCTCCCTCTACTTCTCTGTCCCCACTCCCGGCTCTCTCTCTCTCTCTGTCCCCACTCCCCGCTCTCTCTCTCTCTCTCTCTCTGTCCCCACTCCCTGCTCTGTCTCTCTCTCTCTCTCTCTCTCTCTGTCCCCACTCCCCGCTCTCTCTCTCTCTCAGTCCCCACTGACTGCTCTCTCTCTCTCTCTCTCTCTGTCCCCACTCCCCGCTCTCTCTCTCTCTCTCAGTCCCCACTGACTGCTCTCTCTCTCTCTCATTCTATCTCTCTCTCTCACTCTGTCCCCACTCACTGCTCTCTCTCTCTCTCTCTGTCCCCACTCCCTGCTCTCTCTCTCTCTCTATCCCGACTCCCTGCTGTCTCTCTCTCTCTCTCTCTCTCTCCCTCTATCCCCACTCCCTGCTGTTCTCTCTCTCCCTCTGTACCCACTTCCCGCTCTCTCTCTCTTTCCCCACTCCCTGCTCCCTCTACTTCTCTGTCCCCACTCCCGGCTCTCTCTGTCCCCACTCCCCGCTCTCTCTCTCTCTCTCTCTGTCCCCACTCCCTGCTCTGTCTCTCTCTCTCTCTCTCTCTCTGTCCCCACTCCCCGCTCTCTCTCTCTCTCAGACCCAATGACTGCTCTCTCTCTCTCTCTGTCCCCACTCCCCGCTCTCTCTCTCTCTCTCAGTCCCCACTGACTGCTCTCTCTCTCTCTCTCACTCTCTCCCCACTCCCTGCTCTCTCTCTCTCTGTCCCCACTCCCTGCTCTTTCTCTCTCTCTGTCCCCACTCCCTGCTCTCTCTCTCTCTCTCTCTCTGTCCCCACTCCCTGCTCTTTCTCTCTCTCTGTCCCCACTCCCTGCTCTCTCTCTCTCTGTCCCCACTCCCGCTCTCTCTCTCTCTCTCTCTCTATCCCGACTCCCTGCTGTCTCTCTCTCTCTCTGTGTCCCAACTCCCTGCTCTCTTTCTCACTCTGTCTGCTCTCTCTCTCTCTGTCCCCACTCCCCGCTCTCTCTCTCTCCCTCTGTACCCACTTCCCACTCTCTCTCTCTATCCCCACTCCCTGCTCCCTCTACCTCTCTGACCCTACTCCCTGCTTTCTCTCTCTCTGTCCCCACTCCCTGCTCTCTCTCTCTCTCTGTCCCCACTCCCCGCTCTCTCTCTCTCTCTCTCACTCTGTCCCGACTCCCTGCTGTCTCTCTCTCTCTCTCTCTCACTGTACCCACTCCCCGTTCTATCTCTCTCCCTCTAACCCCACTCCCTGCTGTTCTCTCTCTCCCTCTGTACCCACTTCCCACTCTCTCTTTCTCTGTCCCTACTCCCTGCTTTCTCTCTCTCTCACTCTGTCCCCACTCCCCGCTCTCTCACTCTGTCCCCACTCCCTGCTCTCTCTCTCTCTCTGTACCCACTTCCAGCTCTCTCTCTCTCTAACTCCACTCCCTGCTCTCCCCCTCTGTCCCCACTCCCTACTCTCTCTCTCTCTCTGTCCCCACACCCTGCTCTCTCTCTCTCACTCTGTCCCCACTCCCCGCGCTCTCTCACTCTGTCCCCACTCCCTGCTCTCTCTCTTTCTCTCTCTGTCCCCACTCCCTGCTCTTTCTCTCACTCTCCCCCCACTCCCTGATCTCTCTCTCTCTCTATCCGTGTGGGCGGCACGGTGGCACAGTGGTTAGCACTGCTGACTCACAGCACCAGAGACCCGGGTTCAATTCCCGACTCAGGCGACTGACTGTGTGGAGTTTGCACGTTCTCCCCGTGTCTGCGTGGGTTTCCTCCGGGTGCTCCGGTTTCCTCCCACAGTCCAAAGATGTGCAGGTCAGGTGAATTGGCCATGCTAAATTGCCCGTAGTGTTAGGTAAGGGGTAAATGTAGGGGTATGGGTGGGTTGCGCTTCGGTGGGTCGGTGTGGACTTGTTGGGCCGAAGGGCCTGTTTCCACACTGTAAGTAATCTAATCTAATCTCTTTCTCTCTGTCCCCAGTCCCTGCTCTCTCTCACTCAGTCACCACAGACTGCTCTCTCTCTCTCTCTCTCTGTCCCCATTCCCTGCTCTCCCTCTCTCTCTGTCCCCACACCTCGCTCTCTCTTTCTCTCTCTCTCTCTCTCTGTTCCAACTCCCCGCTCTCTCTCTCTATCCCGACTCCCTGCTGTCTCGCTCTCTCTCTCTCACTGTGCCCACTCCCCGCTCTATCTCTCTCTCTCTCTCTATCCCCACTCCCTGCTCCCTCTACCTCTCTGTCCCTACTCCCGGCTCTCTCTCTCTCTCTCTGTCCCCACTCCCCGCTCTCTCTCTCTCTCTCTCTATCCCGACTCCCTGCTGTCTCTCTCTCTCTCTCTCTCTTTCTCTCTGTCCCAAATCCCTGCTCACTCTCTCACTCTGTCCCCACTCCCTGCTCTCTCTCTCTGTATCTGTCCCCACGCCCTGCTCTCTCTCTCTGTCTCTGTCCCCAGTCCCTGCTCTCTCTCTCTTTCTGTCCCTACTCCCTGCTCTCTCTCTATGTCCCCACTACCTGCTCTCTCTCTCTTTCTGTCTACACTCCCCGCTCTCTCTCTCTCTCTCTCTCTCTCTATCCCGACTCCCTGCTGTCTCTCTCTCTCTCTCTCACTGTACCCACTCCCCGCTCCCTCTCTATCCCCACTCCCTGCTCCCTCTACATCTCTGTCCTTACTCCCTGCTTTCTCTCTCTCTGTCCCCACTCCCTGCTCTCTCTCTCTCTCTGTCCCCACTCCCCGCTCTCTCTCTCTCCCTCTGTCCCCACTCCCTGCTGTTCTCTCTCTCCCTCTGTACCCACTTCCCGCTCTCTCTCTATCCCCACTCCATGCTCCCTCTACCTCTCTGTCCCTACTCCCTGCTTTCTCTCTCTCTGTCCCCACTCCCTGCTCTCTCTCTCACTCTCTCTCTCTCTCTCTCTCTCTGTCCCCACTCCCTGCTCTCTCTCTCACTCTCTCTCTCTCTCTCTCTCTCTGTCCCCACTCCCTGCTCTCTCTCTCACTCTCTCTCTCTCTCTCTCTCTCTGTCCCCACTCCCTGCTCTCTCTCTCTCTCTGACTCTGTCCCCACTCCCTGCTCTCTCTCTCAGTCCCCACTGACTGCTCTCTCTCTCTCTCTCTCTGTCCCCACTCCCTGCTCTCTCTCTCTCTGTCCCCACTCCCTGCTCTCTCTCTCTCTGTCCCCACTCCATGCTCTCTGTCTCTCTCTGTCCCCACTCCCTTCTCTCTCTTTCTCTCTCTCACTCTGTCCCAACTCCCTGCTCTCTCTCTCTGTCCCCACTCCCTGCTGTTCTCTCTCTCTCTCTCCCTCTCTGTCCCCACTCCCTTCTCTCTCTTTCTCTCTCCCTCTCTCTCTCTCTTTCTGTCCCGACTCCCTACTCCCTCTCTCTCTCTGTCCCCACTCCCTGCTGTTCTCTCTCTCCCTCTGTACCGACTTCCCGCTCTCTCTCTCTCTCTATGTCCCCACTCGCTGCTCTCTCTCTCTCTCTCTGTCCCCACTCCCTGCTCTCTCTCTCTCTCTCTCTCTGTCCCCACTCCCCACTCTCTTTCTGTCCTCACTCCCTGCTCTCTCTCTCTCTCTGTCCCCACTCCCTGGTCTCTCTCTCTCTCTCGCCCTCTGTCCCCACTCCCTGCTCTCTCTCTCTCTCTCTCTCTGTCCCCACTCCCCACTCTCTTTCTGTCCTCACTCCCTGCTCTCTCTCTCTTTCTGTCCCCACTTCGTGCTCTCTCTCTCTCTGTCTACACTCCCTGCTCTGTCTCTCTCTCTCTCTCTGTCTTTGTCCCCACTACCTGCTCTCTCTCTCTCTCAGTCCCCACTGACTGCTCTCTCTCTCTCGTTCCCTCTCTCTCAATCTGTCCCCACTCCCCGCTCTTTCATCTCTGTCCCCACTCCCTGCTCTCTCTCGCTCTCTCTATCCCCACTCCCTGGTCTCTCTCTCTCACTCTGTCCCCACTCCCCACTCTATCTCTCTCCCTCTATCCCCACTCCCTGCTCCCTCTACCTCTCTGTCCCAATTCCCTGCTCTCTCTCTCTCTCTGTCCCCACTCCCCGCTCTCTCTCTCTCTCTGTCCCCATTCCCTGCTCTCTCTCTCACAGTCCCCACTGACTGCTCTCTCTCTCACTCTCTCTCTCTCTATCTCTCTGTCCCCACTCCCCGCTCTCACTCTCTCACTCTGTCCCCACTCCCTGCTCTCTCTCTCTCAGTCCCCACTGACTGCTCTCTCTCTCACTCTCTCTCTCTCTCTGTCCCGACATCTCGCTCTCTCTTTCTATCACTCTCTCCCCCTCTCTATCCCAACTCCCTGCTCTCTCTCACTCTGTGCCCACTCCCTGCTCTCTCTCTCTCTCTCAGTCCCCACTGACTGCTCTCTCTCTCTCTCTCACTCTGTGCCCACTCCCTGCTCTCTCTCTCTCTCTCAGTCCCCACTGACTGCTCTCTCTCTCTCTCTCTCTCTGTCCCCACTCCCTGCTCTCTCTCTCTCTCTGTCCCCACTACCCATTCTCTCTCTCTCTGTCCCCACTCCCCGCTCTCTCTCTCTCTCTCTCACTGTACCCACTCCCCGCTCTATCTCTCTCCCTCTATCTCCACTCCCTGCTGTTCTCTCTCTCTCCCTCTGTACCCACTTCCCGCTCTCTCTCTCTATCCCCACTCCCTGCTCCCTCTACTTCTCTGTCCCTACTCCCTGCTTTCTCTCTCTCTCTGTCCCCACTCCCTGCTCTGTCTCTCACTCTCTCTCTCTCTCTCTCTCTCTCTGTCCCCACACCCTGCTCTCTCTCTCTCTCTCTCTCTCTCTGTCCCCACACCCTGCTCTCTCTCTCTCTCTGTTCCCACTCCCAGCTCTCTCTCACTCTGTCCCCACTCCCTGCTCTGTCTCTCTCTCTCTCTCTCTCTGTCTCGCTCTCTCTGTCCCCATTCCCTGATCTCTCTCTCTCTCTCTCTGTCCCCACTCCCCACTCCCTCTCTCTGTCTCTGTACCCATTCCCTGCTCTCTCTCTCTCTCTGTCCCCACTCCCCGCTCTCTCTCTCTCTCTATCCCGACTCCCTGCTGTTCTCTCTCTCTCTCTCTCACTGTACCCACTTCCCGCTCTTTCTCTCTCTATCCGCACTCCCTGCTCCCTCTACCTCTCTGTCCCTACTCCCTGATTTTTTTCTCTCTCTCTGACCCCACTACCCGCTCTCTCTCTCTGTACCTACTCCCTGCTCGCTCTCTCTCTCTCTGTCCCCACTCCCCGCTCTCTCTCTCTCTATCCCGACTCCCTGCTGTCTCTCTCTCTCTCTCTCTCTCACTGTACCCACTCCCCGCTCTATCTCTCTCTCTCTATCCCCACTCCCTGCTGTTCTCTCTCTCCCTCTGTACCCACTTCCCGCTCTCTCTCTCTCTGTCCCAACTCCCTGCTCTCTCTCTCTCTCTCTGTCCCCACTCCCTACTCTGTCTCTCTCTCTCTCTCTCTCTCTCTATATCCCCACTCCCTGCTCTCTCTCTCTCAGTCCCCACTGACTTCTCTCTCTCTCTCTCTCTGTCCCCACTCCCTGCTCTTTCTCTCACTCTCTGTCCCCACTCCCTGCTCTCTCTCTCTGTCCCCACTCCCTGCTCTTTCTCTCACTCTCCCCCCACTCCCTGCTCTCTCTCTCTCTCTCTTTCTCTCTGTCCCAACACCCTGCTCTCTCTCTCTCTCTCTCTCTCTCTGTCCCCACTCCCTGCTCTCTCTCTCTGTCCCCACTCCCTGCTCTCTCTCGCTTTCTGTCCCCACTTCGTGCTCTCTCTCTCTCTGTCTACACTCCCTGCTCTCTCTCTCTGTCTTTGTCCCCACTACCTGCTCTCTCTCTCACTCTGTCCCCACTTCCTGCTCTCTCTCGCACTCTGTCCCCACTCCCTGCTCTCTCTCTCAGTCCCCACTGACTGCTCTCTCTCTCTCGTTCCCTCTCTCTCAATCTGTCCCCACTCCCCGCTCTTTCATCTCTGTCCCCACTCCCTGCTCTATCTCTCTCCCTCTATCCCCACTCCCTGCTCCCTCTACCTCTCTGTCCCTACTCCCTGCTTTCTCTCTCTCTGTCCCAATTCCCTGCTCTCTCTCTCTCTCTGTCCCCACTCCCCGCTCTCTCTCTCTCTCTGTCCCCACTCCCTGCTCTCTCTCTCTCACTCTGTCCCCACTCCCTGCTCTCTCTCTCACAGTCCCCACTGACTGCTCTCTCTCTCATTCTCTCTCTCTCTCTCTCTCTGTCCCCACTCCCTGCTCTCACTCTCTCACTCTGTCCCCACTCCCTGCTCTCTCTCTCTCAGTCCCCACTGACTGCTCTCTCTCTCACTCTCTCTCTCTCTCTCTCTGTCCCCACATCTCGCTCTCTCTTTCTATCACTCTCTCCCCCTCTCTATCCCAACTCCCTGCTCTCTCTCACTCTGTGCCCACTCCCTGCTCTCTCTCTCTCTCTCAGTCCCCACTGACTGCTCTCACTCTCATTCTCTCTCTCTGTATCTCTCTGTCCCCACTCCCGCTCTCTCTCTCTCAGTCCCCACTGACTGCTCTCTCTCTCTCTGTCCCCACTACCCATTCTCTCTCTCTCAGTCCCCACTCCCTGCTCTCTCTCTCTCTGTCCCCACTACCCATTCTCTCTCTCTCTGTCCCCACTCCCCGCTCTCTCTCTCTCTCACTGTACCCACTCCCCGCTCTATCTCTCTCCCTCTATCTCCACTCCCTGCTGTTCTCTCTCTCTCCCTCTGTACCCACTTCCCGCTCTCTCTCTCTATCCCCACTCCCTGCTCCCTCTACTTCTCTGTCCCTACTCCCTGCTTTCTCTCTCTCTCTGTCCCCACTCCCTGCTCTATCTCTCACTCTCTCTCTCTCTCTCCCCACACCCTGCTCTCTCTCTCTCTCTCTCTCTCTCTGTCCCCACTCCCTGCTGTTCTCTCTCTCCCTCTGTACCCACTTCCCACTCTCTCTTTCTATGTCCCTACTCCCTGCTCTCTCTCTCTCTCTGTCCCCACTCCCCGCTCTCTCTCACTCTGTCCCCACTCCCTGCTCTCTCTGTCTCTGTCCCCACTCCCTGCTCTCTCTCTCACTCTGTCCCCACTCCCTGCTCTCTCTCTCACTCTGTCCCCACTCCCCGCTCTCTCTCACTCTCCCCCCACTCCCTGCTCTCTCTCTCTCTCTCTTTCTCTCTGTCCCAACACCCTGCTCTCTCTCTCTCTCTCTCTCTCTCTCTATCCCCACTCCCTGATCTCTCCCTCTGTCCCCACTCCCTGCTCTCTCTCTCTCACTCTGTCCCCACTCCCTGCTCTCTCTCTCTCTCTCTCTGTCCCCACTCCCTGCTCTTTCTCTCACTCTCCCCCCACTCCCTGCTCTCTCTGTCTCTCTCTGTCCCCACTCCCTGCTCTCTCTTTCTCTCTCTGTCCCCACTCCATGCTCTCTGTGTCTCTCTGTCCCCACTCCCTGCTCTCTCTCTCTCTGTCACCACTCCCTGCGCTCTCTCACTCTCGCTGTCTCTGTTCCCACTCCCTGCTCTCTCTCTCTCTCTCTATCCTCACTCCCTTCTCTCTCTCTCTCTCTCTCTCTCTCTGTCCCCACTCCCTGCTCTCTCTCACTTTCTCTCTCTCTCTCTGTCCCCACTCCCTGCTCTCTCTCTCTCTGTCCCTACTCCCAGCTCTCTCTTGCTCTCTCTCAGTCCCCACTCCCTATTCTCTCTCTCTCTCTCTGTCCCACTCCCTGCTTTTTCTCTCTCTCTCTCTCTGTCCCCACTCCTTGATCTTTCTCTCTCTCTCTGTCGCCAGTCCCCGCTCTCTCTCTCTCTCCGTCCCCATTCCCTGCTGTCTCTCATCTCTCTCTCTAAATCCCCACTCCCAGCTCTCTCTCTCACTCTGTCCCCACTCCCTGCTCTCTCTCTCACTCTGTCCCCACTCTCTGCTCTCTCTCTCTCTCTCTCTCTATCTGTCCCCACTCGCCACTCTATCTCTCTGTCCCCATTCCCCACTCTCTCTCTCTCTCTGTCCCCACTCCCTGCTCTTTCTCTCTCTCTCTTTCTCTCTGTCCCAACACCCTGCTCTCTCTCTCTCTCTCTCTCTCTCTCTGTCCCAACTCCCTGCTCTCTCTCTCAGTCTGTCCCCACTCCCTGCTCTCTCTCTCTCTCTCTGTCGCCACTCCCCGCTCTCTCTCTCTCTCTCTCTCTCTTTCTCTATCCCGACTCCCTGTTGTCTCTCTCTCTCTCTCTCCCTCTATCCCCACTCCCTGCTGTTCTCTCTCTCCCTCTGTACCCACTTCCTGCTCTCTCTCCCTCTCTCTATCCCCACTCCCTGCTCCCTCTACATCTCTGTCCTTACTCCCTGCTTTCTCTCTCTCTGTCCCCACTCCCCGCTCTCTCTCTCTCTCTCTCTCCCCACTCCCTGCTCTCTCTCTCACTTTCTCTCTCTCTCTCTCTGTCCCCACTCCCTGCTCTCTCTCTCTCTCTGTCCCCACTCCCTGCTCTCTCACTCTCTCTCTCTCTCTCTCTCTGTCCCCACTCCCCGCTCTTTCTCTCTCTCTCTCTGTCACTCTCTCTCTCTCTCTCTGTCGCCACTCCCCGCTCTGTCTCTCTTTCTCTCTCTCTCTCTCTGTCCCCACTCCATGCTCTCTGACCTCACTCACTGCTCTCTCTATCTCTCTCTCTCTCCCCACTCCTCTCTCTCTCTGTCCCACTCCCACGCTCTCTCTCTCTCTGTCCCCACTCACCGCTCACTCTCTCTCTGTCCCCACTCACCGCTCACTCTCTCTCTCTCTCTCTCTGTCTCCACTCCCTGCTCTCTCTCTCTCTCTCTCTCCCCACTCCCTGCTCTCTGTCCCACTCCCACGCTCTCTCTCTGTCGCCAGTCCCCACTCTCTCTCTCTCTCTCTCTCTCTCTGTCCCCACTCCCTGCTCTCTCTCTCTCTCTCACTCTGTCCCCACTCCCTGCTCTCTCTCTCTCTGTCCCCAATCCCTGCTCTCTCTTTCTCTCTCTGTCCCCAGTCCCCACTCTCTCTCTCTGTGTCCCCACTCCCTGCTCTCTCTCACTCTCTCTGACCTCACTCCATGCTCTCTCTTTCTCTCTCTGTCCCCAGTCCCCACTCTCTCTCTCTCTGTCCCCACTCCCTGCTCTCTCTCTCTCTCTGTCCCCACTCCCTGCTCTCTCTTTCTCTCTCTGTCCCCAGTCCCCACTCTCTCTCTCTCTGTCCCCACTCCCTGCTCTCTCTCTCTCTCTCTGTCCCCACTCCCTGCTCTCTCTCTCTCTCTGTCCCCACTCCCTGTTTTCTCTCTCTCTGTCCCCACCCCCTGCGCTCTTTCTCTCTGTCCCCACTCCCCGCTCTCTCTGTCTCTCTCTCTCTCTATCCCCACTCCCTGTTCTCTGTCTCTGTCCCCACTCCCCGCTTTCTCTCTCTCTGTCCCCACTCCCCACTTTCTCTCTCTCTCTGTTCCCACTCCACGCTCTCTCTCTCTGTCCCCACTCCCTGTTCTCTGTCTCTCTCTCTGTCCCCACTCCCTGCTCTCTCTCTCTCTCTGTCCCCACTCCCCGCTTTCTCTCTCTCTCTCTGTCCCCACTCCCCGCTTTCTCTCTCTCTCTCTGTTCCCACTCCCCGCTCTCTCTCTGTCCCCACTCCCCGCTTTCTCTCTCTCTCTCAGTCCCCGCTCCCTGCTCTCTCTACTACCCCATTCTCTGCTCTCTCCTCCCCTCTCTGCACTCCCTGCATTGTCAGTGACCCCAGCAGCTTTAAACAAAGGTATTGTACACATTGCAGAGCTGATGTCCCTTCCTGTCCTGTCTCCTGGCCATCTTGTTGCTCTGTCCAGTTGCAGTTAATAACCCTGACCCTCGGGACTCAGTCGGATGCAGGCTGATGTCAGAAACTAGATCAGGAAAGTGGAGAGTTGGACTTCATACATCTTGATGTGGAAGTGTCTTTGAGTTTTATTGCTCAGTGGATCAGTTTTCTGTACTTTGTCTGATTTTAACCAATTCTCTGCAGCCTTTAATAGTATGATGCTGATTAAAGATCTTTTTTATTCTAAAATTTTCAGGATTTTGTAAAGTACTTTACAGCTGGAGAAGCAGTTTAAAATGTAGCCACTGTTATAATGTGCTGAGGGCAGACCATTTGCTCACTGTAAGGGTGAATTCTACAGTCTGTATTACCCGGGGGTGAAGAGCTTTTCCTGGGGTCTAATCCGAGTCCATGGGAAGTGGCCCGTGTGGAAAGGATTGTTTGCGCTGAGCTGGGAATTGTGGGCTTAGTGCTGCACTCCTGCAAATAAATACAGGACTGAGGAAAAATTGGCTCCATCTTTCATCAACTGGTCTTTCAGAGCAGAACAAAACCTACAGGCCCTTCAGCACGGTGGCACGGTGGTTAGCACTGCTGCCTCAGAGCGCCAGGGACCCGGGTTCGATTCCAGCCTCAGCCTATGGTCCCCTCCAGGAGCTCCAGTTTCCTCTCACAGTCCTAAGTTATGCAGGTTAGGTGAGTCAGCCAGGCTAAATTGTCCCCTAGTGTTCAGGGATGTGTAGGTTAGGTGCATTAAATTAGATTACTTACAGTGTGGAAACAGGCCCTTCAGCCCAACAAGTCCACACCGACCCGCCGAAGCGCAACCAACCCAGACCCATTCCCCTACATTGACCCCTGCACCTAACACTACGGGCAATTTAGCATGGCCAATTCACCTGACCCGCACATCTTTGGACTGTGGGAGGAAACCGGAGCACCCGGAGGAAACTCACACAGACACGGGGAGAACGTGCAAACTCCACACAGTCAGTCGCCTGAGTCGGGAATTGAACCCGGGTCTCTGGCGCTGTGAGGCAGGAGTGCTAACCACTGTGCCACCGTGCCGCCCACTAATTAGTTTAGGGGAAATGTGGAGTGGGATGGGAATGGGTCTGGGTGGGGTATTGTTTGGAGGGTCAGTGTGGACCTGTTGGGCTGAAGGGCCTGTTTCCACACTGTAGGGATTCGATGAGTTCCTCCAACAGCGATTGACAAATATCTGACAAACCTGTGACAAACACGCTGGATGCTGGGAAGGTGAAACAAGAAAAGAAAACGCTGGAGAAGAATAACATTTCGAGTCTGGTATGACTCTTGCTAAAGAATGGTGCCTGAAAATAGGGGCACATGATTGTAACTGGTCAGACTGCATTGAGAAACTGTGCACAGTATTGGTCTCCTTTGGAGGCAGTTCAGAGAAAGGTCACAAGATTGCTTCCAGCGATGAGGAGTTTGTCTGATGAAGAGAGATTGAGCAGTTTAGGGTGATACTCTCTGGAGTTTCGAAGGATGAGAGGGGATCTGATTGAATTATATAAGATGCCAAGGGCCACTGGCCAAGTAGATATAGCAAGGATGTTTCCCTGTGTGGGACAATTAGATGAGATTACTTACAGTGTGGAAACAGGCCCTTCGGCCCAACAAGTCCACACCGACCCACCGAAGCGCAACCCACCCATACCCCTACATTTACCCCTTGCCTAACACTACTGGCAATTTAGCATGGTCAATTCACCTGACCCGCACATCTGTGGAATGTGGGAGGAAACTGGAGCACCCGGAGGAAACCCACACAGACACGGGGAGAATGTGCAAACTCCACACAGTCAGTCGCCTGAGTCGGGAATTGAACCTGGGTCTCAGGCACTGTGAGGCAGCAGTGCTAACCACTGTGCCACCGTGCTGCCCACCAATCTAGAACCAGGGGTGATAGTTTTAGAACAAGGGGGAGCAGATTTAAGACAAAGATGGATTTTCTCTCAAAGGGTTGTGAACCTGTGGAATTCAGCCCCCCCCCAGTGTGTGGAAGGCATGAGGACACTGAATAAATTGAAGGGGGAGATAGATTTTAAATTCGTAACAGGCTGAAGGGTGGGGGCACAGGCAGGACAGTGGAGTTGAGACGGAGATGAAATCAGCCATGATTATATGAAATGGTAACGCACGGTCAAGGGGCTGAATGGCCTCCTCTTGCTTCCAGGTAAAAACAATGACTGCAGATGCTGGAAACCAGATTCTGGATCAGTGGTGCTGGAAGAGCACAGCAGTTCAGGCAGCATCCGAGGAGCAGCGACATCGACACTTCAGGCAAAAGCCTGTCTAGTTCCAGTGCTCTGATTGTGACAAGTTCAAAAATAATTACATTAGTCGACAGAAAGCACAGCCTCACAGACACGTCTCGCTGCTCTGTGTGACCTGATCTGTTGTGCAGTGGGACAGTGATCATTGACACCCCTTTGTACATTCAATAACAATTAGCTCCTGACATTTTCTGAACAATCTGCCAAAAATAATATGATGTGCAGCCCCGTTGTATTTTATATCGTGAGGAATTTTGCAAGGATCCATTGGTGATTAATGAAAGTTAATATGAAAATGGATCATGGTTTCAAATTAAATGCAGTTTTTATTTTGACCAATGTGACCGAGAGTGCACTTGCAGTTTTTGTCGGAAACATCTTTAACATAACAAGCAATCCATAGTCACCAGAGCAATGCAGAGAGTGACAGGAGGTCAAAAGTCATAGTGACAAAGAGAGGAGACTGCTGAATAAACAGGGCACAGAGCGCTTGGAACAGAGGACCCTCAAAATCGACGCATGTCTCAATTCCATTGACTGATCTTCAGCTCACCGTCCCCCAGATAGCTGTCTTCCTGAGCCCTTTCTCTCAAGACAAACAGACTGAGCCAGAAATGTTCCCGAGTCCCGCTAACTGCCTCAGGGATGAAAGTTCAGGCCGTACCTCCGGTGCAGTACTGAGGGAGTGCAGTCCTGCCAGGGGTGCCTGGCAAAATGTTAGACAGGCAGCTCTGTCTCTCCCTAAGATCGGGCATTCCAAAATCTCAAGACATGAGTGGGAAAGGGGATGGGAGTCCCCTTGAAATCCGACTCGGGACTCTTCCAAGCAACACCGCCCGGAAAGAGAAATGGATGAGTTGTTGGCTGTGAGATCTTGCTGTGCACAAAATGGCTGCTCCATTCACTGACACAATGACAACTCCTGTGCTTCAAAGTAAGTATTTCGTTAACTGCTTCCATTCCAAGGGGTAAAGGAATCAGAGTATGAGAAGAAATCAGGAAAAGGGGCATGAGTTGGCTGATCAGCCATGATCATATTGAATAGCAGAGCAAACTGGAAGGGCTGAATGGCCTACTGTATTCAGCTGGGCCTCTATCAAGACAAAGCCATGTGATCAACCACGGAAATGTACAAGAAATATAAATATTTCTTAAAGAGCCAAACAGGCTCCTATACGAAAGGCATTTGTTCAAGCTCACTAAATTTCCCCAGGAGAGTTATTCAGTGTGTGCACTGTTCCCCGGACCATAACCTTCACAACAAACTAGAGACTGGGCCTCAAGCGTCTAAAAGCCTGACTAGGCCCGTCCTCCCACTCAGTGACAAAACCAGGTGTTGTCGGCAAGACAGGAGGCTGTCATTGTGGAGATGGGCAGCTGGGACAGACAGCAGGTCACCTATCTCCTGTACACCCCTGTTCAAATGTTTAGTTCTTTCATGTTGCTTCATTCATTTCCCTTGAAGAGGACAATGCTAGACAAGCCCCATTGTCTGTCACCTGCCAATCTGCTGGCTCATTTTCTGATGTTTTCCATTAACTTTGAGACATTTTGAAAGGAATGCAGTGGCGTTGTAGCCGGACTCATTAACCCTGACTGCTGCTTCTCTGCTCTGGGAGCTAGGAATGATCCCTTAGCTACTCAATCATTACTAACTGGAACCTCACAATCTTCCACTGAGAAGGTGGTGGCCTCATGGTATTGTTGCTCAATTATTGGCTCTGAGGACCTGGGTTCCAATCCCACTGTGGGGAAGTTACAATGCAATAAAAGTGTCTCACTCACATCAGCTTAGACTCAGAGTGACGGAATGTACACATGTGACCATCACGAGGAATTGTCACCTGATCAAGAGGGAGGTTTCCCGTTCCCTAAACATCCAGCAGGGTTCCTGAGTTGTTGCCATGACTGCCATATTGCAGTAGGGCCTCCGCCCTGGTCCTGGACACCTGGGGGCAATTTTTCAAAATGGCCTCCTGTCCAGAAATTATAGCAGAGCCATCTGATAATCCCCAGGGGCATTGACTTGTTCGAATTGTAGTTGGGGGATAATCCTGGCTGTAAAGACCCTTTGTGTTGTGCTGGTCTGCACAACTTGGTGCAGCGATATTAATGCCATCTAGGTAGCCACAATCCACAACATGCTGAGGACAGTACTCTGGGCAACTCACCCCTGTATTGTAGGAATGGGGAGAGGCCATTCATTCAGATTGGGCGGTTCAATTCCCGACTCAGGCAACTGACTGTGTGGAGTTTGCACGTTCTCCCCGTGTCTGCGTGGGTTTCCTCCAGGTGCTCCGGTTTCCTCCCACAGTCCAAAGATGTGCGGGTCAGGTGAATTGGCCATGCTAAATTGTCCGTAGTGTTAGGTAAGGGGTAAATGTAGGGGTGTGGGTGGGTTGCGCTTCGGCGGGTCGGTGTGGACTTGTTGGGCCGAGGGGCCTGTTTCCACACTGTAAGTAATCTAATCTAAAATTATAGGGCCATAGAGATGGACAGCATGGAAATAGACCAGATATCTCAACCCAATCTAGTCCCACCTGCCAGCACCCGGCCCATATTCCTCCAAACCCTTCCTATTCATATACCCATCCAAATGCCTCTTAAATGTTGCAATTGTACCTGCCCCCACCACATCCTCTGGCAGCTCATTCCATACACGTACCACCCTCTGCGTGAAAAAGTTGCCCCTTAGGTCTCTTTTATATCTTTCCCCTCTCACCCTAAACCTATGCCCTCTAGTTCTGGACTCCCCCACCCTAGGGAAAAGACTTTTTCTATTTATCCTATCCGTGCCCCTCATAATTTTGTGAACCTCTATATGGTCTCCCCTCAGCCTCCGACGCTCCAGGGAAAACAGCCCTAGCCTGTTCAGCCTCTCCCTGTAGCTCAAATCCTCCAATCCTGGCAACATCTTTGTAAATCTTTTCTGAACTCTTTCAAGTTTCACAACATCTTTCCGATAGGAAGGAGACCAGAATTGCTGAGATAGTGCTAAATTGTTTCGTTGTGAAGTACTCTATATTTGAGTTTGGCAATACCTTCCTTCTCAATACCTTTATCATTTTAAGCCAGTGTTGTCTGTATTTACAGTCTAGTTTACAATCTGCACTATAATTTGTTTTCATCTCAAGATCATTATAAGATATAGGAACTGAAGTAGGTCTGAGGAGGAGAAAGTGCGGGCTGCAGATGCTGGAGATCAGAGTCAGGAGTGTGGCACTGGAAAAGCACAGCAGGTCAGGCAGCATCCGAGGAGCAGGAGAATCGACGTTTTGAGCATAAGCCCTTCATCAGGAATGAGGCTTGTGGGCTGGGGTGGGGGGGCTGGGAGCGCTGAGAGATAAATGGGAGGGGGTGGGGCTGGGGGGGAAGGTGGCTGAGAGTGCAATAGGTAGATGAAGGTGAGGGAGAGGGTGATAGGACGGAGAGGAGGATGGAGCGGATCAGTGGGAAAGACAATGGACAGGTCAAGAGGGCGGTGCCAAGTTGGAGGCTTGGGACTGTGATAAGGTGGGGGGAGGGGAAATGAGGAAACTGGTGTAAGCCGCATTAATCCCGTGTGGTTGCAGAGTCCCAAGGTGAAAGATGAGGTGTTCTTCTTCCAGGCATCTGGAGGTTAGGATTTGGCGATGGAGGAGGCCCAGGATCTGCATGTCCTTGGCGGACTGGGAAGGAGAATTAAAATGTTCAGCCTTGGGGCGGTTGGGCTGGTTGGTGCGGGTGTCCCAGAGGTGTTCTCTGAAACAATCCACAAACTGGCCTCCTGTCTCCCCGCTGTAGACGAGGCCACATTGGGTGTAACTGATACAGTAGATGACATTGGTAGAGGTACAGGTAAATTTCTGTTGGATGAGGCCTTGGATGGAGGTGAGCGGGGAGGTGTGGGCACAGGATTTGCACTTCCTGCGGTGGCATTCAGCCGACAGATTGTACTCCACTATTCAATGAGATCATAGTTGATCTAATCTTTCTCAACTCCACTTTCCTGCCTTTCCCTGATAACACTCAATTCCCTTTCTGATTAAAAATCTAGCATGAAACCATGTAATGACCCAGTCTCAATAGCCCTTTGTGGTAAATACCTACCGAAAGAAGAAATTCCTCCTCGTCTCTGTCTTCAATGGGTGACCCCCTTACTCTGAGATGATATCCTCTGGTCCTAGATTCTCCCACATGATGAATCAGCATTTCCACATCTATTCCATCAAATCAAAATACAGGTTGTTTATTTGCAATTATTTAAAACATCAAAGAACTTTCCAGAACTTTCAGTGTACACATAGTCATAGCCTAGGGACAAATGTCATAGAGTCATAGACGTGTCAAGTCTCTCTCTCTCTCTCTCTCTCTCTCTCTCTCTCTCTCTCTCTCTCTGGTATTTTGTCTTTGAGAATAAAGGCTCGGTCATTTGACTTACTCATTCATTGGTTCAAGCAATCAAGTTCTGTACAAAGATCCATGACCAGGCAAACCCACTCACAGATTACATCGATTTCATTCAAATTTGCAAATACTCAACATCTATAATTCCAGTTCCAACTTTCTCAACCACAATGGCGGCATGTTGGCTCAGTGGTTAGCACAGTCGTTAGCCAGGGACCCGGGTTCGATTCCAGCCTTGGGCAACTGTTGTGGAGTTTGCACATTCTCCCCGTGTCTGCGTGGGTTTCCTCCGGGTGCTCCGGTTTCCTCCCACAGTCCAAAGATGAGCAGGTTAGGGGAAGTGGCCATGCTAAATTGTCCCATAGTGTTAGGTACATTAGTTAATGGTAAACATGGGGCATGGGTCTGGGTGGGTTACCCTTCAGAGGGTCGGTGTGGTCTTGTTGGGCTGAAGGGTCTGTTTCCTGACTGTAGGGAATCTACTCCAATCGATGTAGGAATTCAAAGCCTCGCTGTGATTGGAGGACATCTAAATCACAAAAGATGATGCAATCTGGAAAACGCTGGGTAATTCTGGGGAAAAAAAGCAAAAAGGAAGTCCAGACTTTTTATTTCAAACTTTTACTAAAAGTGGAGAAAGCGAGGACAGAGATGCTAACTAACAACCATAATAATTTATACAACTCAGGGACACTATTTTAATGGCCCCCACCTTCCAGCTCTCACTTAATCCCTTGATATTTATTTTTAAATGAACAGTAGAATTGGTGAAGTTTTGTTTATTGCTGTACAGTTAGCTACTGAACAGCCACAAAGGTGTGGGATAATGGAAGGTGTTGGACAATTATAAACAGGGGAATAG